>NC_056734.1:915933551-916083551 GCF_019279795.1 Protopterus annectens
TCTTGTTTGGCATCTACTTCTCTGAAGTACAGGCCAACACTTAGGGATTCTGGCTAACAAAGTTCACAGATGACAGCAAACTGGGAGCCATTATTGAATCCCCAAATGTTGTGGATACTCTAGAAAAGGGCCTTACAGAAACAGATGCTTGGTGCCAGAGCCATGGGCTCAAACTCAGTGCCAAGAAATGTATAGTTATCCCATTTGGGGAAAAAACATGTACCCATTCTGGGACATGCTACACTTAAAGAAATCCCAATCCCTCAGAGCTACATGCTCCAGGGATCTAAACCTTGTCATCACAATAAACAAATGCTGGAGGGATAGGTTCCTGACTCAGAGACTGCCCATACTCTGGAATAGACTGCCCATACATGTCAAGCAGACAGCCTCTTTGGCCCTCTTCAAACGGAACATTGACGATTGGATGGGAGAAAGAAATTAACCCCGGGGATTACGTCACTCACCCTGCTAGACAGGGGTCCAGGGTAGAAAATAGTGTGGAAGTAATAGCCAGGGAATTGTTATGGCTAGGCTTGTATAAGCCCTAGGGCCGATAGCAGTCTGTTAACTATAGGTTCATAGGTTGGTACTAGGCTATCAGAAGGAAGAAGCCCTTGGGTCATTTTAGCTGTTGCCAAACAAACTTTGTGTCTGTGTGATATGCAAGTGTGTGCGCATCTGTGTGATAAGGAAAGTGTGTGCGTTTGTGTGATAAAGGGCACTCTGCCAGTATCTGCTGAATTTTACAAAACCACTTTTATCTCTAAAGCTGTCCCAGCACAATCTGGTAGTTAGATGTAACTTTAAATACACTATACTGGTATGTTCTTCATATACTGAATTGATAGTCTGTTTTGTGATTTATGATTTAGTGTTGAATTGTCACTTAATTCCATTAGGTACTGGTGTGCCTTTGCTGGGTAATTTTTTCCCTGTGGTTGTGGAACTGTGTAGTTATAAAGACAGGAAGAATTTGATTGTTCCCAGGTGGTGTGGGCATGGTTGCTTAACCCTCCCCTCAAAACCATAACACCTTTAGTTTTGCAGCCATGTTTGGATGGATTTGGATCAGGGTGATTGCAGTTTACAGGTCTCATTTTTGCTGGGATTTATGTAAGACCCCTAAAGTGGGAAGGATGAAAGTTTAAAAATAAAACATCCTCCATGAAAGGTCTGAGGTGGAAGATTGTGTATGTGGTTATGCTGATAAGAACTGGAAATTCCTATGTTAACACTAATGTACAGTAGACAGTTTATTGGACTGTGCTGTAGAAGCTGAATCTGTGGACAGGTTTACTGGCTGTGTAAAGTAGGGCTCACTAGTGTTGTATTAAAGTACGTTAATAATGTTGTAGGTGGAAAACTGTTCAATGGGTGCATTTCATATACAATTTGAATGGAGCGGCTTGATGTGTAAGATCTGTATAGGCATGTATTTCTGTTTCTGATGTCTGCACAGCCAAAGTACATAATTACTCGTGCATTCCTCGGACAAAGGCCTGGGGTCATTCTTGGTGTTGCCAAACAAACATGTGGTTATGTGTGTGAGTTGAGTGAGTGTGGTGTGTGAGTTGAGTGAGTGTGTGAGAGAGGGGGGTGGGTATGGTGTGTGGGTGAGTGAGTGTGGTGTGTGGGTGAGTGAGTGTGGTGTGTGGGTGGGTGAGTGAGTGCGGTGTGTGGGTGGGTGAGTGAGGGTGTGTGGGTGGGTGAGTGAGTGTGGTGGGTGGTGAGTGAGTGTAGTGAGTGTGGGTGGTGAGTTGAGTGTAGGTGGGTGGTGAGTCAGTGAGGGTGGTGAGTGAGTGTAGTGAGTGGGTGTGGGTGAGTGTGGGTGGGTGACTGATTGTGGGTGGATGAGTGAGTGTGGGTGAGTGAGGGTGGGTGGGTGAGTGTGGTGGGTGAGTGAGTGAGTGTGGGTGAGTGGTTGAGTGTGGGTGAGTGAGTTGGTGTGGGTGAGTGTGGTGGGTGACTGTGGTGAGGGTGGTGAGTGAGTGTGGGTGAGTGAATGTGGGTGAGTGAGTGAGGTGTGGTGGGTGAGGGTGGTGGGTGAGTGGGTGTGGTGGGTGAGTGAGGTTTGGTGAGTGAGCTGAATGTGGGTGGGTGAGTGAGTTGAATGTGGGTGGGTGTGGTGGGTGAGTGAGTTGAATGTGGGTGGGTGTGGTGAGTCAGTGTGGGTGAGTGTGAGTGAGTGTGGGTGCGTGTGAGTGAGATGTGGTGGGCGAGTGTGAGTGTGGTGAGTGTGGGTGGATAAGTGTGGATGGTGTGTGTGGGTGGTGAGTGAGGTGTCAGAGTGAGTGGTGAGTGTGGTGGGTGGTGAGTGAGTGTGGTGGGTGAGTGAATTGAGTGTGGGTGAGTGTGGTGAAGTAAGTGGGTGAGTGTGGTGAGGTGAGTGGGTGAGTGAGTGTGGGTGAATGAGTGAGTGTGGGTGAGTGTCATTTTTGGATATAATTTCTAAATTTTGTAAACTTTGTTTTTGTATTGTCATATTGCTTTACATTGCCCTACCGATATGTGACAAAGTACAGGCAGAATCACAGTAACAGCTGCAAAATCTAAGAGCATAAATTTGCAATAACCATGCGTATACATTAATTGTATGTTTTTACATAAGAAGCAGATGTCTGAAACAATTAATCGACAACACTACATCAGATTACAAGAAGTATGCAATACCGCAATTTTTTAAATTATGCCTTAAAAATACATGTTGGTGCTATCATGCAAGTCTGTGAAATATTTCATGTTTATAGTGTGTCATTTGTTAGCTATTTAACCAAACGGGAAGGAAAAATAAGTGGGAGTTTGATGCTTTGCAAAACGGTGATTATTCCCAGTGCTATGTAGCTTGGTTCTAAATTTGACAAGAGGAGTGCAACAAAAAAGTGTCCCACTGTAAGGAGGGAAAGGCTGACAAGAAAACAGTACA
Organism: Protopterus annectens; assembly: GCF_019279795.1. Classification (NCBI taxonomy): domain Eukaryota; kingdom Metazoa; phylum Chordata; order Ceratodontiformes; family Protopteridae; genus Protopterus; species Protopterus annectens. The sequence goes on from NC_056734.1 coordinate 915,936,478, forward strand.
TTACTCTGGTCACCTGCTGTGAGCTGTCAATCACATGCAGATAATGGGTCAAATTACCCTTAGCTCTTTGACAGCTAGGGAAGGTAGGTGTGAAGTGGGAGGGGAGATGCCTTGAAGAACTAGATTTTAGCCTTCACAAAAGAAAGCAAGTTAGCATTTCTAAGAAACAAAAACAATAAAATGCACTTTCCAGTTCTGTTCTGTAGCATTTGCACTGCTTGTGTTTGAAGTAATCATTGAAAAAGGATAACATTTTAACCAAAAGTAGGGGACTTTAAGACAGCAGTGAATGCCTGTTAAGTCAATTAAGTGACAGCAGCTTAAGGGAAAACGTGGCAGATCTGATGCAATTTTTTGGAGACAAACAATGCATTCTGGGATACTTAGAGGCAGAGTAAACAGTCTGAATTATTTCAAAATGCCAGCCCCCATGTGGTCAGAGTCAGAAATTGCATATAAAAATATCTAAAAAGCTCTAAATAGTCCCAGAGTGCTGTTAAAATGTAGGAAACCCCTAACCATGATGAAATAAATATGTTTTTTGAGTCTGAGGGTGCGGTTGTCCTTTAATACATAAGGTTTTTATTTTGGCCCAAACTGAGTTAATAACCCCCCCATCTTGGCAGTATACATTTATTTCGCCAATTTTAAAACCTAATAAAGATCCAACTAGATGTTCTTCATATCGGCCCATCTCATTACTTAATGTTGATTATAAAATGTTTATGAGTATTTTTGCTGATAGATTGAAGACAATCATTCCTGGCATTATAGATATAGATCAGACAGGCTTCATTGTAAATAGAAATACTTTTGATAATATAAGAAGAACTTTAACATTAATAGATTTTGCAAATAGGAAAAAGAAAGATTTAACACTTATTAGTCTTGATATAAGTTCAGCATTTGATTCAGTAAGTTGGGACTATCTGTTTACCTTAATGAAGTGCACAAACTTCTCAGATGCATTTGTAAATCTAATTGAGCATTTATACAAAGGAACGTTGGCTTATATTAAGGTAGGAACATATGTTTCACAAAAAATACCCATTCTTAAAGGTACAAAACAAGGATGTCCACTTTCTCCACTATTATTCATATAGTAATGGAGCCTTGGGCTAATTTGATCAGAAACAGTACTGACATAGAGGGTTTTGAAATAGATGAAAATACAACATCCAAAATTCAACTTTTTGCAGATGATGTTCTAATTACATCAGCAGGATCTAATTCTTCTATGCAGTCTCTATTTGATAACATGATGAATTTTAAAAGTATTTCTGGTTTAATATTCAATGAAGAAAAAACTAAAATACTAACTATATATACACGAAAAAATATTCTCATTAGTGATTTTACTAAATATGTACCCAATTCAGGTCAGATAACTTATTTAGGTATAATACTATCTAAAGATATTAAATCTATTATATATAATAATTATAATACCGGTTTTCTTAATATACAAAATCTTTTTAATACCTGGAATAATATGTTTTTACTATGGAGGAGAGACTTACAATTATTAAAATGATAATATTCCCCAAGATTTTATACTTAATACAATCAATAATACTTCCACCTACAAAAATAATTATCAAGAAACTGAATACACTAATGTTAAATTTCCTATGGGCACCTAATAGACCTAGGATTGCATTAAAGAAACATACTAATAGCTGGTCTCAAGGGGTATTTCTTTTCCAGACTTTAATTTATATACTATCTCTTCTATTGTAAAAGTTATTACTTTATTAATAGATCAGTCATATGTCACAAAATGGAAAGATTATTGGGAGCTAATTAGTATGCACTTCATGAAAATCTCCTTAATACATAAAAATATGATTGTAAATAACTCCATGTTATGGTTACTAAAGGAATTTTGTACTTCACCTATTACACCTAAACATATGGTTTGTTACCCATTAAATATTATTATTAGTTATCGTAACTTTATATTCATGCACCCTAAGTATAGGGAATGGAATTTTATTGTATTCCTATAATGTATACTCAGGGTATGCTTTTGTCATCTACTTCTGAAGGAACTCATTTAGCTATAGATAATGATCTAAAGTACTGGTATCAGTTGATATCTGATAATAAAGTTAAAAATCTAGATTTCTTAAAACAAGAATTTGATCTAAGAGAAACTTGCTGGTTAGAGGTTCAGACCTTTAGACAACATCTCATTAATAAAATAGATCTAATGTCTATAACAGTTAAAGAATCTATTCCAACACTGATTGATTACTTGATATTAAATTTACAACATAAAGTTTCTGATAAAGGTAAACTTTCATACATACATAAAATTATCAGACAAGAAACTTTTTACAGTGTAGATTCATACTGGAATTATTTCACTTCTATTAATGGGGACCCACCAAATCAACAAGATAAACAATATATATTGGAATCTGCTTATAGAACTACATCTTCCATTGTCTGGAGACTTTATACATGGAAATTTTTACATAGATCTTTTATACACCTTTGATGATGAATAAAATAAATAATAAAGATAATTTATGTAAGAGATGTAATGTAGAAATTAATGCTGACTGGGCTCATATGTTTTATGACTGTATAAAATTGAAAGAATACTGGAAGTCAATTAATGAATTTTGCAGGCTCTTTTACAGATAATTTCATTATTTCTAAATCTCTTATATTATTCAACACACCTGTACCTCAAAGTGTTAAAAAGGTTAAGCTTCCCTTGTTATAGTCTATTCTAGCAGTGGCTAGGAAAATAATAACTAGAAATTGGATTTCAGATACACCTCCTTCGTTCAATGAATTTAAAAATGTTATGAATATAGTGTGCCATATGGAAATAAACACAATTAGGACAAGAACAAATAGAAAAACATCTTATTATATTGTATGTGATAATTTACAAAATTTGTTAAAAAAATTTTAATTTCACTAGCATGGTATTTTAGTTTAATTAATTGATCTGATTGTAGTGGATGTCTTTGTAAATACTTTAGTTGTTTTGTTGAATATTATAATAATACCTATTTTTAATTACTTGTATACAATTGTTATGATATTTCTCTTATATGTTAAAACAATAAACCTGTTTTGAAAAAAAAAGAATCAATCAGCAGTTATGCCTTAGTATTATCCATCCAAAATCTGCTGGAACACAGCCTACCATGGATCTCACTGCTGTGTTGCATGGCATCTGAGTGGACATGAAGACTGGGGACACAGCAGTTATTTGGACTGCTGAGATATATGGTGGCACACAACACTGCCATATTCTCCATCCATGTGTATGATTTCCAGTGTCACCATCTTTACACTCACTAACATAGCTGTGTGTGGTCAGGGGAAGATAAATATCTGGTGTGGGTATGAAGGATGGCCATCACGTGGTAAACAGTCCTAACCTACATCTAAATGTGTACTACTCTTTACCACCTTTCATCATGTGAGGTTATATCTTTCACTGGCAGGACACCTCATGAGTAGACCTCGTACAGGTCCACAGGCACACACTGTTACAAACTGAAAACACCAACAACAGGCACAAACAAGTAAGTGCATAAGTATTTAAGGGCATAAAGTCCAGGTGACCTGTGTTTTGTTCGTGTCTTGGATGACTGGCAGTGCATCAAGAAGAGATTAGCATGCTTATCCTAGGGGCAGGGTAGTACATTAGTTCCACAACTACATGTCCATGAGCCAGGGCAATGGTGGACGGTTGAGGCATCGACGTGGGTATATGCCAGCAACAGCAGCAGCTGGCAGTCGTCACGGACGACAACAGGCCCACAGCCGCTCCCATAGTGCCAGCAGCAGCCCCAGCAATGCTGGGTCTGTGCTGTCATCAGACCGCCCCAGGAGACCACATGCACATGGCTCTAGACAGTCCCAACAGGGACCTGTCTCCAGTCACCAACCATCTGCTTCTGATGACAGTACCCAGTCTGGCTTAGTACCTGATACAGTCCGTAGCACCCCTGCCAGGCACAGGTACCATGTCTGTGGCCAGAGACAGTGATCTGTATGACCTGGCAGGTACAGTCTGTGGCTGTCCACAAACACCTGTATATGGCAGCCATGAGGTGGAAATGTGTGCATGCGTACACACATGCGAATTGATAACACCTAGGGCTACCGCATACACTCACACACTGCATCAACATTGCCCCATCTTGTACTTCTGTCCCTCACCAACACACACACACATACATGTCAATTGGTTGTATCAGTGGCAGACTCAGGCATACCAAGTACACACCCTGTGCATATGATGAAACTGTGCCACTTCCTGCAATCTGTAACATTGGTGCAGGAACAGGTTAACATGGTGCTGATGCACAGGGTGACTACATAGAAGTGTAGTAATACTATCATGTTGTCAACAGTACAGTGTAATGATATCATTGTGGGTATATCCCAGCATGCCTGATGCAGTAACAGTATGATTGTCATTGTATTGTTTTGTACACCCATAGTAATTACCATAGTGTAATGTCTGCACATCTTTGCATACTGGTGGTGAGGCTGTCAACAGAAGGCCACCTACATAGGTAGCACAGGGGATAAGAAAATGTAAGTATTGATACTCAATGATGGACATGTACACTGCAAGTTGCATGCTGTCCACACTCGACTCTGCAATGAGCATGTTGATATCTGTGCAGTAATACACAACAGGTTCAAGACTCACAAGAGCACCCTAGCACTACAAGGTCCCACCTCATACCATGCTTGACAGCCCCAAAACACAGAACTAACTATGACAGGAGGGAGAGTCTCCATACATGTCAAGGATACTGTGGTGCCAGGACAGGTAGCATACATCCTACTAAGTTTGGAACTGCTGAGTGAGGGCTCAGTGTCTGTTATTCGAAATGTGTATTAGTTCAGGTATGAGCACTTGGGTTTCAGGCCAGTTATTCTACATTACGAAGGTACATGGTCTGTACACTTGTGGGAGGTGAGGCTGGACCCTGCCCGTCTGACCTGTGAATTTCTGGGTACAGGCTTATAGTGCCTGCATATTTGCACTGTTACCTACTGGAAGTGGTACACCTTGTTTGTTGTAGCATAGACTAGATCCAGGCCTGCTGACTGTAGCTTTGTTTGTATGCATGTTTGCTTGTTATTTCCCTGAAACACTGATTCCACCAGCAATGTAGATTTACAGCGCCTCTGTGGATCCCTAGTGACATCTGTATTGCTTACTGTACTGATGTCCATGTCTCACTTGACAGAACGTCACTGTTTTTCCTGTTTGCATGTAAGTTGCCTGTAACACATTGCATATGACTTACCTGACATTTGCTCATGAAAGCATTTATATATGCCAGCACTAACAAATCAGAAGCACTACACCCTCACAAACTCACCTTGAGTACCTTTTTCCCCATTGGCCATATGTGTTGTTGTTTATTATGGAATTCACAATACTATGGTAGCATGTGCAAAGGTCACTTGTCAGTCTCCTCTCTGGTCCAGTTGGTGAATTTGTGAGCCATGTGGCAATGTTACAGCTGCCTCATGTACACAGACAACCCTCTTCCCTTCCCATTAACTTACAACACATGTGAGAGATGCAACCACATAGCCAAACTGGGGGCTAAGCTCTCTTAACTCAGTACTGGCATAACCTGTCAGGTGGAGTGGGATACTACAGTGAATACAATACCAGTCTCACATAGACCTACCACGACAGAGATCCAAACACATAAACACACAGGAACATTCTTGGAGTCTCAGAATAGCATCCTGCCTGAGCAGCAGACACCTGCGAAGCAGACACACAAGCAAACATTACGCCAGAACAGAGCACGTGCAACACATAGCTCACAAAGCCTGTGTGCCGAACAGTCACAGCCCGTACGGCTAAACAACACACCTGCTACAGTTGTAATAGGTACCTCTATCGTCAGGTACACTGAGGTCCCGCTCACCAGGCTGAACAAGGAGACGGTCATGGTGAGATGCCCATTGGGCATTATGATCCACCACATAACACAAGCATACAGGTCACTCCAAGGCATGTACAAATATGACTCAGTCATTGTCCGTGCCAGTGTGAATGACCTGTGACATACCTCCCTGGACTACATGATAGGGGACATAGAGGGGCTCTCTGAGCATCTGGCATAGTCTGGTATGACCCTGACCTTGAGTAGCATCTTACCCTCACCAAGAATGCTGCCACAATATGTAGACAGGATGATCAATTTCTACAACTGGCTTATGTTTCGGTGACATTCAAAGGGGATCCAATGCCTGTCAGCGTGGGATTACATGCTAGACAAGCCACGATGCTTTGCTAGGGACAGCTTGCACCTGTCACCCATGGGCCATTGTATATTGGCAAAGGCTGTTGCTACACACATAGTGCCTTTTTATGCAAGGCTCAAATTACATAGCCACCTACACAGGTATCACACGGGATACAACACTAATAGTAATTCTACTCAACGCCAGCTGTGTAAACCTCAAGATACATGCACTGGAAACTGTCCTTAACATGGAGAACAGCAATATCTGTGCAGTAACAGAATCCTGGTACAAGGCTCCCAGGTGCACCCCATCACTGCCAGGTCATACCTCATACCATGCTTGTCGTCCCCTAAACATGCACCAAACCAGAACAGGGGGGAAGTATCCAAAGGCACCACAGATACACACACCTCCAGGTTGGTGGCACAGCACAAAGCATCAGAGCCTATCCATGTGCAACTCACAGTGGGTTAGACTGCCTTCAGGTTCATAGCCTGGCACACACCACCCTCCCATACCCAGGAAACCCACTTGGCCTTCCTGACAACACTGGGAATATGACGGTCTCTACAAACACCATTATATGGGTGGACTGCTACTACCCAAACATAGAGTGTGAGCATTACTCTAGCTCCAAGACCCTATCTGAAAGGTTCCTAGCATTTATTCACTGAATTGCTATGGAACAACTTGTTACCACTCCCACAAGAGGTGAAAACATGCTGCACCTGTTCATCAACAAAATGTGGACTATATGCTCCAGACCAGACGTGTATCCCTCGCTGGTAGGATGACACCATATACAACTCACACTGTATATTCACATACCACATGCAGCCCCTGCACAGAACACCACAGTCATAAAGTTGTCTAATGCAAATTCCATGTATTCACATGAGGCAGGCTTCAGAAATGGGAACTATTGAAGGTCACAGGTACATATGTGTATGTGGCACACACATACATCATGTGTGCATTGACATTACTGATATAATCTATGTCGTGCAATATTGGGAACAACACCCCACACACATGGACAAACTGTGTGACACAAACACACATGGCGTTTGTAGGATACAACCCCCTACCTACCTATGTTATGACACTTGTGAGAGACGCAGTAGCAGAGCACGCTATTGACATTACTGGAAGGCTTGCTTTCCCCTGCTGTACTTATAGGGTGCTGACATCATCACTGTTTAGACAGTGGAATATGTAGCATGTGGTGTGTTGTACTAGTTGCCAAAAGGGATATTTCTCTTACACATAGAATTGCACACACCCTATTTCCCCCCCCCCCCACATTCACATATACAGACACACTGAGCACTTGCAGGACTCAAACCCCTACCTAACTATGTTATGACACTTGTGAGAGACGCAGTAGCAGAGCGCACTATTGGCATTACTGGGAGGCTTGCTTTCCCCTGCTGTACTTATAGGGTGCTGACATCATCACTGTTTAGACAGTGGAATATGCAGCATGTGGTGTGTTGTACTAGTTGCCAAAAGGGACATTTCTCTTATACATAGAATTGCACACACCCTACTCCCCCCCCCACATTCACACACACACTGAGCACTTGCAGGATTCAAACCCCTACCTAACTATGTTATGACACTTGTGGAAGACACAGTAGCTGAGCGCTCTATTCAGATTACTGGGTATCATTTGTGCTCATGACATATGTATAGTGTGCTGACATCATTATATATGAAGAGGTATGTACATCTGTTACTATCCATCAGTAAGGGGGAGAGCATATATATGCATTAACTTTGCAGAGGCACAGTGGCCTACTGTACTGCAGAGGCAGATGCCAAATGCACTGTGGATAGCCTTCTGTATTCCCTAGGGACAACAGCCTAGTATTGAACTCTACGGCCATATGTTTACCTGTCAGATGCAAGTATCTGTTGCTCATAAACTGTTTGTGGGTCTTTATTGCCATAGCTTTCCCTATCTCTATGAACAACTTGTGTACTGTGGCAGATGTTTGCATATGAGTGGGATCCACTACTTTACTTATGTCTCTGTTGTAATTTCACTGTGTGCACTGGGAAGATTTCTGTATTGTGGGAGGTTCCTGTATTAACACATACAAATGCCAGATATGTGTGTGCAACTGCTGAACTGTGACATGGCCTAAGTGTGTGAGCATGCCCAGTTCACAGTTTATATGGCTTCTTGACTGACACGTCTCATTTTGGCCTAAGTGTGTGAGCATGCCCAGTTCACAGTTTATATGGCTTCTTGACTGACACGTCTCATTTCTCTAAGTGTGCGAGCATGCCCAGTGTGAACTTTCCATATGTTGAGATCTGTGGTCCACCATATTTGTGTTTGTGTGTGGACTTCATCTATATTTCACATGTACAGTTGAGTATTGGACGTCAGGTTGTTTTCCTTCTGCCCAACTGCTTTGTGTCTGAACCTCACAGGCATTATGCTGTGCCTGCAGGGTTGCCATGGGATAGTTTGCATACAGTTGTCAACATCCTTTCATACTGACCAAACAGTGTATTGTCATATAGTGTACTGGTTCAGTGCTTTCACTGTGGTGGACAGTATCATCGGTTTCAGTCCTATCACTGCTTGTAATATTCATAGTGAGCACACCAGACTGGTTGAGGGCCAGTTGTGCAGATATGACCTTGCTGCCTTTTGTTCAGATATGGACAACATAGAACAAGATTGTCCGACATTGTTAATGTATTCCACAACTTGTGTGGACAGTGACAAACAATGGCCATGTGCCCTAGGCCATTTGTAATGCTAGTCAGAGAGTGTTTGTCCATCAACACACATATTTACTGGCGTTTGCCATGACATATTTCAAGGTTAGTGTGCTGTGCCTCTGTCTACCCGTGACATACAGGTGATATCCAGGGTACACCTACCATCTCCTATCCAGTCATCATGATTCCTCTGGATGACAGTCAATGAGGGACTCCCTGGATAAACTGTACTGGGAGTTTAGTCATGAGTGGAGTGAGCTTCTGTGTTATGGACCAATCGGTACAGCATGTCCTGTTTATGTCTGTGCTGGGGTTCAGGCCTGTCATGTGCATAGGTCACCAGCATTCAGATTTTACATGGTGCCAAATGTCCATTGATTCCAGCTTGGTCATGGCTTTATACATCAGGCACAGATCACCTCTAGCCAGGTGGTATGGCACTGTGTGGAGGTGCAGTTTGCTTACTCAGGCAACACATGGCATCTGTTACAGCTTTGAGATCCTCCTGGTGGGGTATTTGTGGGGTCTTTCCAGTTGATGCAGGTGTCTGCTACGGTACATCCCACAAGGCCAATGTACGCAATTGTGAGGCTGCTGATGGATGACTGGAGAGCCACAATGACCTACCCTGACCTAGCTGTGCTTACCTTCATGATTAGGTGGGTATATGGTATGTTTCTGTAACCACTACAGACACATGGTTGTCACATGCAGGATATCTATCACCTTGTGTCCCCAGGTCTCTTATTGCTCCTGATGTACTTAATGGGTTAACACCTATGTGGTAATTTGTGGCCATGTACTGTGTTTCTATACTATACACTATTCTGCATTTTGCTTGTTGACATGGCTGTGGCACCACTTGTCTGTTTCTATGTGTGCCTTTTGTAGGATGCTTGTGTCAGCTGGTGGGTCAGATATGGTGGGCAGTTTGTAGTCATCTGCGAACCTGTTCAGACACAGTCCTTCCATGTTGGCCTGTACCTATGTGACATATATACCATACAAGGGAGGTTCCAGGACCGTGCCTTGTGGGATGCCAGTTGTACCTGGTTTGTATTCTGACATGGCTGCAGCATTTGTGACCAGGTCAGTTCTGTCCTTGAGCTGGTTTGCAACCCATCTACTTGGATAGGGGTTTATAGTTAGGCTGGTGAGCTTATTTGTACTGAACAACTGGGGTATTGTATGGAAGGGTTTAGCAAGGTCCAGATAGGCTGTGTGAACCACATTCCCCTCATCAATGGCCTTGGTGCATGTTTCACATGGTTCAGACATGTTTAAGGGGCAGGATCTGCCCTATGAAAGCCATACTGGGTAGGGTCCAATGTCTGTAGGTACCCCAATCTTGTTATTCCTGGGGTCCATGATCATCCTCTCCATTACTTTGCCGACCAAGATAGTCAGGGTTGAGGGGTGATAGTTTGCAGTATCCATTCAGGCACCACCTTTGTGGTGAGGGACCACTGTTGCTGTACACTGCTCTTTGGGTACATATCCTGTGGTAAGACTGAGAGTGAGCAGTAGTGCTATTTGGTGTTCAATTCTTCTTACAGTTCTTGCTGGACACAACCCAGGACACCATCTGGTACCATTGATGCTGTGTAGTTTGCTTTGTAGATGCTGGCTGTTACCTCAGCATCTGCAATGTCAGGGGGCCAGCACTCTGCTGGGATAGATATTTGGCAGTTTGGTGCTGGTGGGGAGTTTGCAAAGAATCTGTTAGGTTGGATGTTGGCAATGTGTGTGGGTTTGGTGTATTGTTTGTGATATTTGAATAATGCAGAGCATATCTGTGGATTAACACCATGGTTCCTACCATCAGTTAGGACAGCTGTGTGATTATCCTTTGTGTCCTACACAATTTGTATCATCATAGGTTCATACTAGGCTATCTGACCTGGCCATGTTTGAGCCTAGACAGACTGTGTGTGGCTTTTGACACCCCTTGCAATGTGCATATTATGCCCATTTAGGGTTTACTTTACTAGATGTGACACAGAGATGGCCCCCAGTGTACACCTACTATCTCCCATGCACTTGACCGGATTTCTCTTGTTGAGTATGAGTGTGGAGCTCAGCCTATCTTGGACTGGGATTCTGTTCCAGAGTGTAAGGAGCCTCTGGGTTATGAATCTGTCCTTCCAGCACATCCTATTTATCTATCTGTGGAGGTTCAGATATCTCACTGTGGTGTCTCTGCTGGATTTGGAGTTTCTGCAGTGGAGCATGTCCATTCATTCTGGATTGGACATGGCCTTGTACATCAGGCATACATCGCCTCTGACTGAGCAGTATGCATGTGACTTGGGCTGTGGTTTCTTCAGCCAGGCAGCAGATGACAAATGTTTGGACCCTTTATCCTCTTGGTGAGGTACGTTTGGGGTCTTTCTAACTGCTGCAGGTGTCAGGTAAGGTACAACCAAAATGGGGCATTGTTCTCAAGTATGGGCCTGATAAGAGAAGAGTATGGGGGCACAGTGACCTCTCTTGATCTACATGTGCATCCTTTCATGTTAAGGTGGGCAATATAGCAGGTGTTTCTGGCCACCTTGGCAATGGCGGTGTCACATGACGAGTTACTGTCCACTTGTGTCCCTAGGTCCCTGATTACTTCTTCCGTACATAATGGATTACCACCTATGTCATACTTTGTGTGTGCCTTGTTTGGTATGTGGTGAGACATTCATACTCTGCAGTGTCTTCAGGAAGGCTGACTGGGGTTCCTGGGTTTGGGAGGGTGGTCTGTAGCAGGCTGCAAACTGGGACGCAGTTTGAGCCACTGTTACTTGTCCGTGGATAGTCCATGCTGCTTCTTGCTGTGATACCAACCTGGGGGTGTGGTTATTCTTGACAATTATTGATAGCCACACTCCTATTGTAGTTTGTTCCATGTTTTGGGGCTGTAAAGCATGGTATAAGGCATAACCTGGTAGTATTAGGGTGCTCTTCTGAGCCTTGACCCAGGTTTATGTTACAGAACAGATATTACCATTCTCCATGCTGAGGTGGGTTTGGTCTGCATGCATCTTGCAGTTTAGACTTCTGGCATTGGGTAGCATTACGTCCAGGTTGTTATGCCTTGTGCTACCTATGGTGGTGGGTTTGTGTTTCCAGCCTTTCCTATTCAAGGCACAGTGGGGGTGACAACAGCCTTTGCCAGTATCCACACAGCTAGGTGTGCTGGGTTCATGCCATCCCTAGCAGGTGGAGCATCATGTCTTGCTCGGCATGTCATCCCAGGCTGTCAGCCATTTGTTCCCCTTTGACTAGCAGCAATACTTCAGCCAATTATTGTACTTGATCTTGTTGTCTTCATAGTGTGGCATCATGCTTGGTGAGGGTGAGATGTTAGGCAAGGTCATCATGTTTGCATATACTAGATGGTGTTACATTGCTTAACACATTGCAATCTTGCCTCAGGTGGTGCTGCAGGGCTGCCTATTTCGGATGCACATACTACACTCCCTGTACATGTTTGAAAGCAGGTTGTGTCATCTTAGGTATCCCTTTTACTATATGAGTGAGTCAGAGAGGGGTATCATTCCCAGGGTTCTTACTGAGCCAGTGTATGTGCTATGCATTGCCTCTTTGCCAAGGCCAGGGTATACTGGGCACGCCTCCTTCTGCCTACTGGGGCAGGCTCAGGTTGTTCCTCCTCTGAGTCACGGCGTGCGTGTGATGGCCTTGGCAATGGTGGGGGGCTGTTTGCCCCGGCCCTATGCTGGTCCTGTTGCAGCTGTTTTCACAGTATCATATTATGTAGCATAGCACATACCATGACAATATGGGTACTTGTAGTTGGTGAGTACTGCAAGGCTCCACCAGATGTGTCCAGGCACCAGAACCGTGAATTGAGCAGCCCAAACATACGCTCTATTACATTTCGTGTTTGTGCGTGTGCCTCATTATGGCGTTCTTGTTCAGGTGTGTGTGCGTTTCTGATGAGTGTCATCAGACACGGCTCCAGTGCATATCCAGTATCCCCCACTAAGTGACCATGTGGGATGTCCCCATTGGCAAATGTCTGGTACAGCTGTGTCAGATGCCAGATATGGGAATCATGGTAGCTTCCAGGGCAGCTAGCACACACATTCATTATTATACCCTGGGCATCACACACGACCTGGCAGTTGATGGAGGGGAAGCCCTTGCAGTTAATGTAGGCCCTACCCCGCTCACCAGCTGGTGCCTTGATGCGTATATGCATGCAGTCTATTGCACCCACTACCTCAGGGTATTCTGCTATTTGTTGGAAGAGTCGCATATTGTTGGCCAATGCCTCATGAGAATTGGGGAAATATACATGATCTCTGACATGTGCTGACATGGCATCCAGGAACTGGTGCAGTACCCTGGATGCTGATGCCTGTGAGATCCCTATCATATCACCAGTTGGTCTCTGGAAGGTACCTGTTGCTAGTATTCTTAGGCCAACACATACCTTGGTTTCCAGTGGGATGGGTTCCCCTCTGTTGGTTCTGTGTGGGAGGCGTGGCCTGCACAGCTCAACAATTTGCTGCAGGAGGTCTCTGTCCACTCTATAGCGCTCCACTATCTCCAGCTCGTGTAACCCCTGGTAGGTGACCCTGGGCCTGTACAATCTTCTCCGTCTCCTCACTGTGGGTTGTCTGGCAGCATTTGCATTGTCACCACCCTCAGCAAGTCTCCTATGTCTCCTTATAACAGCTATGGCAGCCCGTAGCATGTTTGGTCTGAGTCCAGCTTTTTCAGTTTTCACTTCTAATAGCTTACTCCTGTCTTGCAGTGTCTCTTGAGAGAAACATACTGCAATGCTGTTTGCAGTGTTTTAAGTGCTGGGCTGGGCTGGGCTAGTATTCTGCCTGTGTAATTGCCTGCTTCTAATTATTTTCACCTGCTAGCTCTACCAGTATTCCCTGCTAGCTTCCTACTATTTCTTCTGCTTCCTTTTTCCTCTCTGTTTCCTCAGGGGGGAGCAGTGCGCATACCAGCGAAAACATGCTCACAGTGGCTACCACACATGCACACATGCTTACACGGACTAGAATCTGTTTATTCGGGTTAAAACGCATGCACACCAGTGCAAACAGGTTTACAGATCTTTAAACATGCTCCTACATGCTTACTCTGCCTTACACGCATGCACTCTGTCTTACTCGCGCCTCCCAGCGCACACACATGCATGAATGAACAGCAAGAAACTTTGGTGTTAGCCACAGTGTACACCTTCTATTTCTTGACTTTCCCATGCTTATCTGTTGACACTCCTCTTTCTATGCTGTGTGACTGACATCTTTCACATACCACTTTGTTCCAATGAGCTTGATTTTTTTCTAACATTCCCCCCTGTGATGTCACCTATCTCCTACTCTGTTACTCCCCCTTATCTAACTCTTACACTACACGGAATGTGCTCATTTGCTATGTGACAGTGAGATTCACTATCCTACCACTTATTTACATAGGATTGCCTACTAATGCTTAGTTACGTGTTTTACACTCAGCTTCCCCTCTTAGCAACCACTAAACGGTGGCCATGTTGTTTTTGGTCTGCTAGTCCCTGCATTGTAAATCCATGCATTGCATAAAACCCACATTTGTGGGTTTAAAACCTTTATTTTTATGTTTTATATAGCGCAGCCGGTTTGCGAGGGGCTGCGCTGCGTTTAAACCTCGCCGATCGCCGAAAAAATGTTTTTTTTCATGTTTGCATCGGCTTACCATGCCAATGACCACATATTTGGCCATTGGCATGCTGCCTGACACATATGCACACTTTATTTGGAGCCGACATGGCTCCATTGTGTTATTTGCAGAAACATACTCAGTTGTCAACTGAGTACATTTCTGCACCTAACATGACTCTTACACGGGCTGGTTTCAGCTTCGTGGATTGCTAATCTACCTCATTTGCATGCCTTTTGGCTGCAAGTGAGGTAATTAGCATATCCACGCCCTGCCCGTGTAAGAGACGTTTTAGCTGGTCTCTTACATGGTATTTCGGGCTGTTCCTGGATCACTATGGCTGCATGGAGTCTTACACGACTCTTAGACTCCGTGCAAGCCATCGTGAATCCTGCCCTATGTCTTCCAAAATGAGGTCTATACTATGATAAGCAATGTTCACCTCATTTCGTGATACCTCAACAAAAAATCTACCATTTTGTAAAAATTACAGCATCTTTGAGGAGTACAAAATTCTTTCCATGATGACAACACCCCCTACTTTGTCTGGTTTCATAATTCATATACTGAAATTGTTGGTAAGTCTATGCATAAGTTCCCTCTCTTCATTCGAAAGGTTGTGGAACTTATAGAATGCCATTCCCTGATGCTTTGCTTACATAATTGTTCAACAAGATGTGTACTTGAGGTTAATGGAAGATTAATGGGGGATTGAAGGTACTGGATCTTCACAGTAACGGAATATCAGACCCTTGCTCATTAGGAAGTAAAATGCAAGGTACAATTTTCTGGTAAAAAGTTTAAGTTCTGTTACCACAGCAACCAAGTCAGGTTTGTTAGAGGGCACATATTTGAAATCATGTTGGAACAATGAAGCAAACCCAGTAGAAACAAGAAGGGATGAAAAATTGTAAATCTTACAACCTTAAAATTCGTATACATTGTCAGATGCATCAACATGGTAAATACCATCAAATGTGTTGTCAACTACTAATTCTGGAGTCATTTCCAATGAGAGTTCTGAAAAACCTGTGTTTTGTTACTATTCCTAGAGGTAGGGTGACCATCCCCCCTTTTTTGAACCTTTCCTGAATTCTTTTTGACCTCCAAGGGCCATTCTGGTCATTGTTGACATTATCTTGACCATTGTTGGAGACAACACCAGCATTCTCTTCACAGTTTCATTGTTGGAACTAAAAATACCAGTACATTTAGTTGGCCTAGGGTAAACATCCTTAGTGTCCCTTAAGATTTCTTTCTGTTTTCTGGAAAAATAAATCTTTTCCTGTTTGGTCATTTTGACAAAATATGTTGAAAACTGTCAATATTATGCTGAAAAAGCAGGTAATTTCTTCTTAACTGTGCATCTAAATTCTTAATTTCCTCTTCAATAGAACCCAGGTTCCTTGAATTCTCATTGATAATGAGTTCCATTAGTGTACAACCCATTTTGTCAAAAATATCCAACAGTTCAAGGTGAAACACAGACCCAAATGTAACACCATTCAGGTATCTCCAAAGGTGCAGCCCTCTAGTGACCCGCTTGTTGGCAATACAATGTTTCAAAAATGAGTTGTCCATTAAATTTTAAAACCAGTTTCTCCATTTTACTCAACCTGGCTTTAAAAGTAAGTTCACTGTGATTGTTGTCATTACATGTAAAAACATATCTAGTAAAATGACTTGCCTCATCAAAATTGTAAGTTGATTTAAAAAAAAATCACTTAAACTGTGAGTATTGACAGATAAATCAGTACTTGTATGCAATGTTCCCAAGTTAACAGTTCTATGAATTGTCATACCAGCAGATGTTCCTTCCTCACAGTCCTGCTGCAAAGCTGGAATATGCTCCATGGGTAAATCACAAGGAGGGGAAGCCATTTTATTCCAAAGAATAACATTAAGTTAAAAGAACATCCACACATTGCTTTAAATCATCCATGCACTTAATAAGTGCCATTAGTTCCATAGAGGTAGTAGTGCAAGTTGAATTGAGAGTCCCAACTCCTGGACCACTGAAAATATCCATTTGTGACATGGTGGAAGGCAAAAACAAACAGCAACCAAGTAACCAAGCCCAAGAGGGAAAATTGACACTGCAAGAAGAAAAAACACTGCTCCAAAGCCACAAAATGATATTTTAATAAACAAGTTTAAGTGCTTTTGTTTCCAATGCTACAGAAACATCATCAGTCGAACAGATACACTACCTCACATCCTTTAAATACCATAAAAACATCACTTTCATAAGGGATTCACCTCACTTCCTTAAGGTGGTGGGGCCCAAGTGCAAGGCATGGTATACAACATCTTATGTAACATCTCACTTTCTAAGAAAGGTGGCGTTAAAATGCGAGATACAAAGTTACAAAACATTTTGTTACCTTCATAAAATCCAAGTGCATTTTGAATAGAAAAAGGTAAAAAACACATATACAAACATAGAAGTTAATGCCAATAATAAAATTGCATTAGTTGCTTTGTATACTAAAACAATGAATGCCATTTTGTAGTAAAAATCAAACAATATCTGTTTTCAACTTTAAAACAGGTTTGATCAATATGTACTCATTAAGTCCTGGGGAGGTAGTGGCATTTAAGAAAACTTGCCAATCCCATTTAGTTTTCTCCACTAAGGTCTCCCAGTTTCCCCCTCTGTCTAGTACACCCACCTTTTCAAAATAACAAATACAAATTTCTTAAAACCAGGACATGTGGTAGAGTGTTTATGAAGTGCATTACTTTGTTTTTGCTCTTAATAGCATAAAGATGCTGATGAATTCTCATACATAAGGGGCTATTAGTTTTGCCAATATAAAAAGCAGAATAATTGGCACAAAACTGATATGACTGTAACACCAAGAGGGTTGTTTATATTTACTTTTAACAGTAAGCAAGAATAGGCAACCTTGAACAAGGAAACTATTAACTTTCAGGATATACCGGCAGGCATACCTCTCCACCTCTTTGCAAAAGAAATCTGGATAACCTATAAATAAAAGTGGGACAGAGGGCCAAAAATAGGGACAAGTTTTAAATATTGCTCTTACAAACTTAGAAAGTTGATAGAACAACAGGTTTTGCATTAGCATGAATTTTCCGAAGGATATGAATCTGAAACTCAAATGCCTGTCATTATTTTTTAACTTCAGTCTTTAACAATTTACCACTAATTTGCCAGAAACCAACAATTTTCCCCCGAAATCTCTTTTAAAGTTTTTTTGTCTAGTCCTTCTAGCATGTCGAGGGATCAGTTGCTAGTGTCCTCTCCTGCTCAGCTGGTGAACCTGGGAATATTGAGGCAATGTTACAATTGCCTCATGTACACAGACAACCCTCTCCTCCTCCCACAAAACACAAATACATGCGAGAGATGCAACTATACGGCCAAACTGGAGGCTGAGCTCTCTCAACATAGGACTGGCAAGACCAGTCAGGAGGAGAAGGTTACCACACACACTATAGACCCAGTCTCACATAGTACCATCACAACCTCAAATCATACACATAAACACACAAAGACATACTCGGTGGCTCTGATCAAAAATCTACCAAAACAGCAGAGGCCACCAAAGCAGACACCCAAACAACCACCACCTCAGAACACAACACCTGCAACACATAGACCTCACAGTCAGAGTGTCAAACAGTCACAGCCCTTAAGGCCAAACACAATGCCAGACACACTAGTCATTGGTGACTCCATAGTCAGACACACTGACGTCCCGCTCACCAGACTGAGTAAGGAGAAGGTCACAGTAAGCTGCCTGTCGGGCGCTAGAATCCACCACATAACGCAAGCACTCAGGTCTCTCAACAGCAGGTACAAATACGACTCAGTCATTGTCCACGCTGGTGTAAATGACCTGAGACGTACCTCCTTGGACTACATGAAAAGAGACATTGAGGAGCTTTCTGATTATGTAGCCCAGGCATGTATGACCCTGACCTTGAGCAGTATCCTACCTTCACCAAGAATGCCGCCACAATACAGAGATAAGATGATCAGCTTTAACAATTGGCTTAAACTCTGGTGTCATTCAAAGGGGATCCAATGTCTGTCTGCCTGGGATGACATGCTGGACAAGCCACGCTGCTTCACAAGGGACGGCTTGCACCTGTCACCCTGGGATTCGGATATTGGCAAAGGCTCTTGCCACCCCATAGTGCCTTTTTAGGCAAGGCTCAAATTCTAAACCTACCACCCTAGAACACAAAAAGGAAAAAACTAAGGGTAATGCTGCTCAATGCCAGAAGTCTAAATCTCAAAATGCACGCACTCGAGGCCCTTCTCAGTATGGAGAACATCGATGTCTGTGCAGTGACAGAAACCTGGTTCAAGGCTCCTGAGAGCACCCCAGCACTATCAGGTTTTACCTCTTATCATGCGTTCCGGCCCCAAAATCTGGACAATACCAAGAAAGGAGGGGTATCCATATTCATCAAGGACACCCACACCTCAAGACTGGTGGCAACGCACGATGCATCGGAGACCATCCAGGTGCAATTAACCATAGGCAAGACTGCTCTGCAAATTGTAGCATGTTACAGGCCACCCTCACAAACTCAGGAACCTCACATGGCCTTCCTGAAAACACTAGAGGGATAAATGTATCACCAAACACCATCATACTAGGTGACTTCAATTACCCTAATATAGACTGGGAACACTACTCAAGCCCAAACACCCTAGCCCAAAAGTTCCTGGAATTCATAAACTCAAATGCCATGGAACAACTAGTCACCATCCCCACAAGAGGAGAAAACATACTTGATCTCATCATCACGAACATGGGAGCACAATGTTCAACACCGGAAGTATACCCCTCACTGGTGAGATCAGATCACAAACTAATCTCGCTGGAGGTCCTCATCCCACCCCACCTGAAATAAAAAGACCACAGTAAAGAACTTCTCAAAGCCGACTTCACACTTCTAAAGACTAGTGTGGTCTCCTTTAAGGCCCCGAGCGGCGGAAAACAGTACTCAAGCCGCTGAATCACTTACAAATGCCTTCTACCAGCACCTGCAGGACTGCATGGATAAGGCAATCCCAAGCAAAACAAAGACTCTTTGTACCAAAGGCAAGCGTCCAGTCTGGTGGACCCCAGCCATAAACAAACTCTACAACAAAAGGAGGAAGCTACTACAAGATAGAGCAAAATCCTTAAAAGGTAAGACACCCTTGATCACTATAAGTAAAAACTAAGAGCTCTCATAAAATCATCCAAAGCAAATTTTGAGAGAAAAATAGCTAAAGACTCAAAAGACAATCATAAGGCCTTCTTTAGCTATGTTAGAAACCTGGGAGGAAACTCCCAGATATGCTCAGAACTAGTTCAAAATGATGTGAAGATTACTGATCCTACAGACATTGCCAACATACTGGCTGACAGGTTCAGTGCAAACTTCTCCCCTCCCTCCCAAAAGGAGAGATATCTATACCAAGCGATTGCAGCCCCCCAAACATCTCCAACGCCCAAGTGAGAACTGCTCTCTCCAAAGCAAAAAACACAGCATCCATGGGACCTGTGTGCTCCACGAACTCAACGAGGAATTAAACCCACAGCTAGGACAGCTGTTTAATCATAGTCTTACCTCTGGATACGTACCCAGGGAGTGGTGCACTGCAACTGTGGTCCCACTTCACAAAGGCGGTGCCTCCACCGACCCTGGAAATTACCGGCCCATTAGCTTGACAAGCCTTATCTGCAAAGCCATGGAGAGGATCATAATGGACCTCATAAATAAAGACATAGGGAATTTGCAGACTTTGGATCCATCCCAGTTTGGCTTTGTCAAAGGCAGATCATGCCTTCTAAACTTGGTTGACTTTATTGAAACAGTCACCAAAGCCATTGATGAGGGAAAGGCAGTCCATACAGCCTACCTCGATCTGGTGAAGGCCTTGATACAATACCCCACTCGGGTATCATTGAAAAACTCATCAGCTTAAATGTTAACCCATACATCACAAGATGGGTTGCAAACTGGCTGAGTGACAGAACCCACAGGGTCAGAGTTGCTGGCGCCATGTCAGACTCAAAGCCTGTCACAAGTGGTGTACCACAGGGCTCAGTCCTGGGCCCACTCTTGTTTGGCATCTACTTTTCCGAAGTACAAGCAAACACAGGAGGGTTATGGCTGACAAAGTTTGCAGATGACTGCAAACTGGGTGCCGTAGTAGAAAACACATCTGACACAGATATCCTTCAGAAGGGTCTCACAGAAATGGATAACTGGTGCCAGAGCCATGGCCTAAAGTTAAATGCCAAAAAAATGCATAATCATACCCTTCGGGAAAAACAAGGTTACCCCTAGCTACCAAATAGGTGGCAATCCACTGAGCACAGAAGAAGTTATCAGGGACCTGGGGACCCAGGTTGATAGTAGTCTGTCATTCGACACCCATGTAGCTAAAGTAGTTAGGAAGACCTTCTACATTGCCCACCTTATCATGAAGGGATTCTCATCTAGATCAAGGGAGGTCATAGTCTCCCTATACTCATCACTCATCAGACCAATGATTGAGTACAATGCCCCATTCGGAATGTATCTGACCCGACACTTGCAGCAGCTGGAGAGGCCACAAAAGTTCCTCACCAAAAGGATAAAGGGTCTCAAACATCTGTCCTATGCTGCCCGACTGAAAGAACTCCAGCTCTATTCAGTCGCACGCTGCTCAGAGGTGACCTTTGCCTAACATACAAGGCCATGTCAAACCCAGATTTGATGAATATGCTGCACCTCAAAAATCTAGATCCGTCAGAGCCACAAGGCGGAGACTTAAACCTCGACACGGCTATTAATAGGACGTGCTGGAGGGATAGATTCATCACCCAAAGACTCCCTATGCTGTGGAATAAAATCCCAGTATATGTGAGGCAGAGCACCTCGCTGGCCTTGTTCAAGAGAAATCTTGACCAATGGATGGGAGATCGCAGATATACCCCAGGGATTACCTCAGTGTCACTGCTCGACAGAGGCACAGCAAAATAATGGGTATAGTTCCCCATACTAAAGGGGTGGCGTAAGCCACAAAACTATGGGCTAGGCTTGTAAATGCCCTCGGGCAGATAGCCTAGTATAAACCTATGAACCTATGAACCTATGGACCAAAAATATGGTGCAAAAATCTGGGCATTCTGAGAAAATCTGTATAGTTGAGAGGTATGTCGGCAGGCCCCACATTTTTTCATTCCACATCCATTGGTTTGGCCATTCATTTGTTGCTTGTTGGTTTCAAAAATACCCTTAAAGTTTTTGTTATTTTTTATAAAGAAATGTTTTTGTTTTAAATTCAGTATTTGCACCTATGTTGGGTTTTTATCTGAGATTTTTGGATGATATTTTTATTTACTTGAAAGGAAGTTTGGAGGACTTAGAAATTGTTATGGTCTTCCTTAACCACTCTACTGATTTCTTGGAGTTTACTCATCACCATCATAAAAACTCAATGGACTTTTTGGATGTGACTTTTTATACAAACTTGGAGAATTTCAGATATGAATCTAATATATATAGAACACCAACCTTTTCTAATGCCTACTTACATTTCTTTAGCCAGCATCCAATCTGGCAAAAGAAAAATTTAGTAATAGGTCAGTTAATCAGGCTATATAGGTTGGTCTCAGATGATGAAGTTCTCAAAGTAGAGTTTGAAGAATTGGTTGGTATGTTCCTTGAAAGGGGTTACCCCAAAGATTTTTTGGATAGCACTATTGATTCTGTTATGGAAAACAGTGATATTAAACATAACCCCTTCAATGCAACAATGATATGGGTACCAATTCTATTAATATTGATGGTCAAAGAAGTAAAACTCAACATGATTGACAAAATTTGTCACAAGTATTTGTTCTGCAATACAATTCAGGTATTTATTTATTACAGGACATGATTAAGAAACACTGGGCAACAGTTTTTGGATCATTGGGACTTTTGGGTAGGTTGGACTCAGAACCCAAATTTGTTTATACAAGTAACAAAAACTTTAAGGGTATTTTTGAAACCAACAAGCAACAAATGAACAGCCACACCAATGGGTGTGGAATGAAAAAATGTGGGGCCTGCCGACAATGCAGGTATACCCTGGAAGTTGAGTTTCCTTGTACAAGGTTGCCCATTCTTGCTTACTGTTAAAGGTAAATATGGCTGTATTTAATATTTTGGAAAAGGTGGGTGTACAAGACTGAAGGGGTGACTGGGAGACCTTAGTGGAGAAAAGGGAACAGTATTGGGAAATTCTCTTAAATGCCACTACCTCCCCAGGACTTAATGAGTACATATTGATCAAACCTATTTAAAGTTGAAAGCAGGTATTGTTTGATTTTTATTACAAAAATGACATGCATTTTTTTAGTTTACAAAGCAACTAACGCAATTTTATTATTGGCATTAACCTCTATGTTTGTATGTATGTTTTTTAGCTTTTAGTATTCAAAATGCACTAGGATTTTATGAAGGTGACAAAATGTTTTGTAACTTTGTATTTCGCATTTTGCCACCACCTTTCTTAGAAAGGGAGATGTTACATAAGATGTTGTATAACATGCCTTGCACTTGGGCCCCACCCCCTCAAGGAAGTGAGGTTAATCCCTTAAGGAAGTGATGTTTTTATGATATTTAAAGGATGTTAGATAGTGTATCTGTTTGTCGGATAATGTTTCTGTAGCACTGGAAACAAAAGTGCTTACATTTGTTTATTAAAATACCATTGTGTGGCTTTGGAGCAGCGATTTTTTCTTCTTGCAATGTCACTTTTCACTGTTGAGCTTGATTACTTGGTTTTCACTGTTGCACTTGGTTACTTGGTTGCTGTTCATTCAAGACAGAAGTTAGAATGTGAGGTTACACATTGTAGTTTCTGAATTCAGACTTGCTTGTGTCATAAAAGTAAGTGTGCTTTGTTCCCCTACCCTCAAAAAGATGGGCATACCCTTATACCTGCCATAATAGTAACTCAGCTATGCTACCCCAAACTACAGTATATGCGTGTTTATGCCACAGTTAATTTTCTCTCACATTTTAAGGACAATTATATACAAGTATTTACATATTGCATGTGTTAGGTAACCAATGAATCACCAACAATCACAGACATGTAAGACAGAAAGATGTATCTCTGTAACCATAATTATGACAGGATGTATGGCTACTAACTGCTCTGTGTCCACATATGCCCAAATATAATACAGAGAATTACTTGTACAAAATACAGTCCATGGTTTGGTAGCAGTGTACATTCTTATGCAGTTGGTTGTGCGATTAATTACCCCAGTTCTGTGCTGGCAAGCTGCTTCTGTGGCAAAGAGGACTAAGACAGTGATCCTGTTTGCTGAAGCTGTATTGGTGTGAGGGTTCTAATCTTGACATAAGTAAAATTTTTGGATGTGTACTATATATTGGTAGGGTGCTTTTACAAACTTTGCTTATGTGTCTCATACATTTAATATTTATCCTCATTGACTTCATTCAATTCCACATTTGTGAGATGTGCCACATCTAGGAAACATTTTAAGAAGGGTTATCTAGTTTGGGCAAAGTGCAGCATTGCAGACACAGGGAAAAATAAATAAGATGTATGTCAGACTGCCAACAACAAAAAGTGGATTCATTCAATTATTTCAATCAGTCATTGTGAAATCCTGGCTTGTAGGAGAGATAGGAGTCTCCTATAATAGCAGGTGCATATATATTACATAATAGTCCCGCATGATAGTAATGTGGTGCACATTTGCACACTGCTTACCTATGCGCAAACAGGTAAAGAGGCAAACACATATGCATGTACACTTAGTGAACCGTAGTGCAAATCTGATGTTTCTTGCACTAATATATATATATATATATATATATATATATATATATATATATCGATAGATAAGCTTGTAGTGCATATATATGTGTGTATGTGTGTGTGTGTGTGTGTGTGTATATATATATATATATATATATATATATATATATATATATGTGTGTCCAGATTTCTGAAGTTCAATTTTTGGAATAAAATTGCGAACGAAAGCGCTCAAATCAAACCTCTGGCATCCGTGTGGTTTGTACTCCATCACACAGTGCCTTTTTAAAGGCCCTGAGAAGCACAACCAGTTAACTGATCAGCCAAGAGCTAACCTTCCTCATGTGTATATATGATAGATAGATATAGATATATACATATATATATGATATGTTCTTATTGCTCTATATTTCTCAGTTTTTTGTCTGACTTAAAACTACACATGGAAACATTGCAAACTGAAGGCAAAATATAATTATATATACATATATTTAGAATCCACACATTTATTTCCCCACCACCAACCACACCAACAAACAGCACAACTCTGGGGTCTCTTTAATTTTTCAACACATATATATTAACCACAATACAAACTGTAGTATATAACGTTGTGTGCTCCCTCGACAGGGCCATTTGGCGGTGCTCACAGGCTTGCTCTGCCAAACTCAAACTGCCAAACATGCTCGGTAAGGGTACTTGTGTTGTTACATATCTAGGCTTCTAAACATTATATTTCTGTTAGGCTACTAGCCTCAGATGATGCTAAGTAGTGATATGCCTATGCAGGCCTCCCAAACTGTTGTTCCCCTTATGGCTTGCTGATGTCATCTACTATAAGTTCACCTGCAGTTTAAGATACATCAGACGTGTGCCATGGTGCTTGTATTAAGTACTGTGTTGTGTAGTCTGTGCACTTAGATAGGTAAGAGAATGGTTCTCACTGCAGTAGACTGTGTTTGTGTGTGTGTGTGTTTCCATAAAGATGAGTGGAAGTGTGTATCCCAAACTGACAGTTGTAATGACATGTTTTTGCAGCATTTTGCAGCTTGTGCAAACATCCATTTCAAGCAGCCCTCCAACCTCTTGTCCTCCACATGGCCTACCGATATCATCTACTATAAGATCACCTGCAATCTTGTTAAAATCAGACCTGGGCTGTGGTGCATGCATTGAGTACTGTGTTCTGTAGTCTGTGTACTTGGGTAAATACAGGCAACTGGGGGGTAGTTGGTGTGTGTATTTGGGCTGTTACTGGACATTACACGGAGAGTGTTTTACAACAGCCTACAGAAAACTGTTCCATGCACATTCATAATGCCATTGTTTTTAGTCACTGTTATGAAGTGAAAGCCTTGCAGTATGTCCAGCTGCTGCTTTTACTTATGCAAGAAAAAGTATAGTTAATTTCTTTTTTTGTGTTGCTATGATTAACTGTAGAAAACATTGTGCTGCTTTTGATTCTGTTTCCTACGTAATGTTATGCGCAAACAAATTGTCAATTGCTGCTTTTATTCTGTTACAGTTGTGTTGCCCACACTATACACTGGACTCACACTGGATGAATCCAGTTTAGTTCAACTACTGATTAGTAAACAACATGACACATGATTTTGGATAAAACACCACTGTACCCTTGTGCCTGGAGTGTACACTAGGACTATATATTTGAAGATACCTGTTTCTGGTCTCAGTTTGAGCTTTAACAATGTTTCATTGTCTTAGCCACTCTGCTCTTCTTTGTGTGCAGACAGCTTAACTTTTTGTGGTTGTAGATGCAAAAAAAAAAAAAAACAATACAATTATTTTGCATTACAATTGGCCAACGCTATCTAGCAGAGTAGATCTTCAACAGCTCAACATAGCTGGTCAAATTTCAGTTAAACAAGCAGTAATGTCATATCTTATCTCTCCACAACAGAAGTATATATCCCATTTTTGATACACCAACTATTGTATACCCCATATGTTAGTTCCCCTAAAATAGCACCATATCACATACCCCATCCGTTTCTCATTCTCTGTGTAGTTACCAGGATCACACCTCACATTACAAGCTGTCAGTTCCCCTCTTTTTCTTCTGCTTGCCTAGTTGACATGTTTTTATTGACTCAGTGCATATAATGCCTCAGGCCTGTACTAAGACATTAATGAATTACCATCATGGGTGGAGGTACTTTCCAGCAACCTACATAAACAGCAGAGAAATCCAAAACACACACATGGTTTCCCTAACATTAAAGCTAAAGCACACAATACACATAGAAAAGGAACACCACTATCTCAGGTAGGAAGTGCCTAAGGCAACAGTTTTCTGTTGCAAATCTTGTCCTTATAGCTGATTGCATACACCCGCCCCACTCTACGGCTTAAACAAGATGAACTTCAGGGTCAGCTGTGTGGTAAAAGTAGTTGTCACATCACACATGCAATCAAGTCTCACCACAATAAGTCCCGCTATTAATCCATCATAGTTGGTATTAGTATGCACAGCTTGAGATGTATCTCACATGGAAACAGACATGACTGACCTCACCAAATGTGTCCCAGGCATGTATGTCCCTATGTTTGACCAGCATTACAAGCTTACCTAGGATGAGACAATAATATAAAGAACAAATGATCTTCGGAAATTAGTTATGTGTCTGAGTCATTCCAAGGGGCTCCAGCTCCTGTCAGTGTAGAATTACTTTGTGGATATACCATGCTGCTTGGCAAGACATGGACTTCATGTGGCACTTCTAGGCTTTTGTCTGCTGGTTAAGGCACTTGCCTCCACCATAATACCTTTATTAGGCAAGGTCACAAAACAGAAATAACTGTGCAGAAATATATAACCCCAACAAACTAAGGGTCATGCTGCTAAACAGTAGGAGTTAACATCAGTAATTGCACTCTCTGTCAACAATTTTCCCAATGGAAGTGGTGGATGTCTGTGTAGTCACAGAAGCCTGATTCAAGGTCTCAGTGAGTAACCCATCCTTGCAAGGCTGCAATGCCTTCCACACATTCATACTACAATTTAAAGTTGTTGGAACCACAGGAGGTGGATTATCTGTCTTCATTGAAGATAATCCCTCCTCTACAGAGGTTAATGTAAATCCAGCTTACTGTGGCTAAGAAACCCCTTAATGATATCACCAGTTATATGTCCCCTTTCATGAACAAGAAAGGCCTCACAGGCTATTTATAAGTAGTTGCAACAATTACAGTTGAACAAAGCAACCTATCAGGGATGATTTCAAGTATAACTACACTGATTATGAAACTTATATGAGGTCAAAGTCACTTGCTCAGTACTTCCTGGACTTTGATAACTTATACGCCATGGAAATAAAACTGCACCACCCCACAAGTGTCTGTAATATTCTAGATCTAATCAACACAAATAGCACTGACTGGTGCAACTCCTCATGTGTAGGGACTGCACTGTTTCAATCCAACCATATAGTAGTTTTCTTATAATTTGCAACAGGTACAGAATTACAAAATGAGAAGTCAGCTGAAAATACATCTTCCAGGTTAACTACACCATCCTAAATGATGGCATAATCTTCTTCCAAACTAAAGTTTTCACAGAGGACATTGACAACTATAGTAAGGTTTACCCTGATGCCCTTTATAAAACTCTACACAAATGTATAGACACAGACGTACCTGATAGGATCAAAGAAAAGATCCTTATGAAAAATAATAACCATGCTGATGGATGTCTGATATTACTTGATTATAGAGTAAGTTAATAAAGTGATGTTTACAAATATAAAAGTGTAAATCCCAAACTGGAAAGAGGAACATCCCCAGCCTAAACAAGGTGATAAGACATTTTGTAAAGTCCTCATAGAGAAGCTATGGGAAATATGTCAAAACCATAACCAAGGAAAGGATAACCATAAGGTTATCCTTTGCTACATCTGCAACATCAAAGGCATAACTCAGATGTGTGCTGAATCAATTGTGGATGGTATTGCACACACTGACCCAGTGTAAATTGAAAACGTGCTAGCAGACATGCTTGGATGAAAATTACCCCACCCACCCACAAGATTGGTACAACACATGTCTTCAACATCACCTCCAATCTCCCTCTACAAAGGGCAAGTAATCACTGCTTTCTGCAAGACTAGGAGCACAACTTCCATGGGACCAGATGGTATTCTGGCATGCATTTGTAATGTTCTTAACCAGTAAGCTACTGCACTAAGCACCCTATTCAGTCACAGTCTGCGTACTGCCTTTATCCACACAGATTTGAATCAGTGACCTATTTCTCCTACACAAGGGTAGATCAGCAACACACACATGTACTTATAGCCCCTTAAGTTTCACAAGCCTCAACTTTAAGACAATGGAATAGATTTTCATGAATATCAGATACAAGGACAGAGTTGACATTCAAACACTACATCTGTTGCAGCTTGGTTTTCTCAAGGGAATGTTGTGCATGCTAAATCTGTTGGTATTCAATAATGTGACCTTGTCTATCTTGACTTGGTCAAGGCCTTCCACACAATCCTGCATTCATGCATCAGTGAGAAGTGAAGTCAGTTGAATATCAACTGCTATGCTGTCCGGTGGGTTGCAAACTGCCTCACAGACAACACTCATTTAAAGTTGGAGAGTTCACCTCTAGCAGCAGAATCATCACCTGTGGGTTACCACAAGTGTCACTGCTGTGTCTATTCATGTTCACCATGTACTTCTCAGAAGTCAAGATCAAAACTGAGTGCCTGTGTCTATGCACTTTGGTTATTGAAGAACATATGGTGCTCTCATTGTATCTCCTAACAATGTGAGTGCTATTCAAAAGGGGCTTAAGCAGACTAATGACTGATGACAACTCTGTGCTGCTGAATGACCTTCATACAAATGCATCATCATTTCCTTTGGTATTAACAATATTCCAGCTGATTATGACATACACTGAATACCCTAATCACCATTTCCAGCAGACCTGAGAGCACAGTAGACTACAACATGTGTCTACTGAGTTGATGAAGGCTTTCTACATATTGCATCAGATTAGCAAAGCCATTGCAGCAGTATCACATTCAGTTCTAAATCCCCTATAGTCATCCCTCCTCAGGCCTACCCCTGAATATAATACTCCCTTATCCAATCTAAATCGGGTCTACTTTAGAACGACGAATGTTTGAAATATCAAGCGCTCACATGAGCGAATATTTCAAATCTCGATATTGCTATTTTTTTTTTGCACTACAGTGTGGATCAGAATATTTGCCTTTCCTCTCTGTAGTGCGATCTCGGAGATGGAATATATATTTAGCGTGGGGTGTGGGGGGCGAAGACCCCACCATAGCAATTTTGAGTTTTGGAATATTCGCTCATATGAGCATTCAAGACATTGATCTTTCATTTTTCTGACATAGATCCTCTAAATCAAGGTGTCAAACGTGTCTAATAAGGACAGACTGATGTAGCTGTTACTGTTCTCAATATGATATAGATTGCTTTGAGGTTACTTATGTATGCCTTACAGTGCTATCTCTGACCCAATTGAGATGGAAATGCTGGCTCTACATATGTTATTTGGGACTACAGTGAGCTGTTCAATGGCCATCATTCCAGAATGACATACATAGGACATGCAGAGAGACAGATACATCTCCTGTAGGTTGCCACCCCTCTGGAATAGGCTTCAAAACCAAGTCAAGCCAAAAACCTCCATGACTCTGTTTCATCACAACTTGTTAATCTCTACCCTGCATTGCCCCTGCTTGTCACCTGGACATGGGTAGTCCTTGCTAGACAAATGTTGCCCATATATGATTTCTGACATCAAATTTTATATTGTGATTTAATGGCTAAGCTTCTAAACTCCATCAGGTCAATAGCCTAGTAACATCTTGGGTCTATATTAGAACACTGAACATTCAAAATATCGAGTGTTCTAATATCGAACCCTAGCAATCGAAAAAAAAAAACATTGAACATTTGGAACAGCAAATTTTTTCCTAGGGAAAAGATTTGCTGTTCCAAAAAACATACACACAACACAAGCACACCAAACAAACAGAAATCCACACACATACACCTAAACTCTTACACCTAACCCTTCATTAAACTATACATACACCACTAACTATCCACTTACCTTAACCCAAACACTAACCCTAAGGTCCGTCACTATCGCACAGTCACCTCACCCGCAGCCTAACCCTAACTCACCTAAGCCACCCTAACCCTAACTCACCTAACCCACCCTAATCCACACGTCCACACACTCGCACACTTACCTGACCCGTGCCCTAACCCTAACTCACCTAACCCGCCCTAACCCACATGTCCACACAATCGCCCACTTACCTGAACCCAACCCGTAACTTTCCACCAGAGCGCTGAAAATACCAAAGCAACAGAAACGGACAACCACATTCTTTCCCTAGGAAAGAGTTTGGTTTCCTGTTACTTCGAAATTTTCAGCATTCGCTGAAAATGGGTCGATATTAGAACACTCGACATTTCAAATGTTCGGTGTTCTATTATAAAGACCCAGCATCCTATGTATCTATGGAGCTATGGTGATGTACATGCCAGAAATACTGTTATACTCATTACTGTTTTGATGGTAGTTGACTACAGTACATAATTAAAATCATGATATCTAAATTTGATATTGTGCCATCTGATGTGCACCATAACTCTGTAACAAAAATAATTGCAGAGAACATTTCAAACTGCACGATACAAATTTCAGTTGTTAACGTCACAACCCTTACAAGAGCATCCACTGTAAAGTAGTGAAATGATAATGGTAACATCTGCATAACTGGCCAAGTATAATATAACTGACAACTGAGAGGTGCAATCATCAGTTCAACACCAAAAATGCAGATGTAATCATCATTTATGTAAATAGTCACCCTGTGCATCAGACACATAGCTTTCTATCCTTGAATCCAAAAGATAGAAAACAGGGATATGACACAGTTATCATCACTTGCAAAGGGTGTTGTGTGGGGAGGCCTAGACTGACACAAAAGATGTGTGAGTGTGTGTGAATAAGGAAGTGAAGCAGGCAAGATGGACCATGAAAATGTCGTGTGCGTGTCTGTAGGTACCCTCAATATAACATTGGTATGTGAGTGCATGTATACAACCAAGCTCAGTGCTACCTCTACATGTCTGTATGTTGGCCAGATGTGAGCCATTCATCATAGAGCTGACAGTTCATTGTTGTCACCCCCAGCCATGAGAACTGGCTCTGCCAGGAGTGCACTGGCAACTCTATGCCCAAGGTCAGATGCAGGGCCATTACCTGCAGGTGAATGATGTCTGCTGGATGTACTCCTTTCACAGAAATGTCCAGGACTATGACCCCATGGTCTACCACATCTGTATATGGACAGCAGACTCCTTGCTGGAGCAGTGGAAGTACTGCCACTGCAGGAATGTGATCAGACATGGCCACATTGGCTCACAGCAGATGTAGTTACTAACTAACACCCACAAGGCTGACATTCCCTCCTAGCAGGTGTTCCATCACAGACAATGTGTATTTCATGACAGATAGTCCAAGCTCCATCACAGATACATGTTCTTCCAATGTGTAATTCATCTGATCCATGGAATCAACAGCACAGTAGAGGCACTCATGGATGTCAGAATATTCCACATCTAAAACCTTAAGCATCTGTCTGGAACACCTTTCTGAATGTGTCTCTGCCTCTATGATGGCACTAAACATCTGTTACATTAGACATGATGAGATGTCTGCACCAGGTGGAAGAGGGACAGCAGGTCTCCCCCGAGCACCCCTGCATGGCACCTCACCAACAGTTTGGCTATGGCCAGAGTCAACAGGCTCTGAAGCAGCAGTGGCTATACTTCCCTGCTCAATGTCCTCACCCTCCACCTGTCCATTATCTGTGGCATCAGTGGACTGGAGATGTGTAGGTGTATTGGGTTTGCACAGGGAATATGAGGGGGGGGTCACTGAATGTCAACCTTGTGTTAGATTCAACCTCCGCAACTCCTGGCGGTGCCTCACTTTGTCCGTCATCATCATCAGAGTCTGATGAGACACTGACATCAGATGGCGAACGGGAAACAAAACCACTTCCATGATCACCTGTGATAAAAGTAAGAAACACAGGACAACATTAATACCTGCACTACTATGCTGCAATATATGCTAAACAATTTACAATGCTGTCACTATTGCAGACAGTCATACCTCTCAACCTCTTAGTGCAAGAAATCTGGACAAAGTCATGAATAATGGGTAGACAAAGGCCCAAGAATAGGGGCAAATTTGAAATGCTACTCTTACAAACTTAGAAAGTTTAAAGAATAACTGATTTTGCTTTAGCCTGAGAGTTCGGAAGAGTATGAAGTATGAAACTCAGATCTCTGTCATTACTTTATGTCTTCAATCTTTAATGACTTGTCAATAATTTGACAAAAAAATCACTATGGTATGAACTATGGGCAGAAATATCAGTTAAAAATCTGGACAGTCAACAAAAGGTGCAATTGTGTTACCCAGTATAATTTCTGTTGTGGACTAATTCATCCCACAGGGCTGTATGCTGAGCCATATTGGCCAGCCCTCTGTATAGCGATATTGCATAATCTTAATGCAAGGCCTGTATGATGAAGTCATTCTCTGCCTCAGTAAATAAGGGTCTACATTGAACAGACATTTTGCATCCTGAAAGACCAAAAAGGGATAACACATATAAGGATCACATTAAGTACAAATAAACTGTTTACAGAAAAAGCAGTAAAAGAAGGCTGTCAGTATTCCCCACTTGATAGACTTTAAAGATTCAACAGGGGTCAAAAACTAATGGGGAGGATGCAAAACAAGGAGAGTAGCAAGAGAAACATATCCTTGTTTGGGTCATAACAGATGCTCAGCTATGCTCACCCACCAAAAATAACAGTCCATTCTAGTTTGTGCCATAGCAGGAACTCATATTTTCACCCCCAAACAAAATAGCACGCTAAGGACCAATTGTGCTAACCAAACAAGTGTGAAATGTTAAAAGTGCTATCAAAGGACCTTTCCATGAAACATTTGTACATAGATATCACACAGCATTATAATTTCATCCCACTCTACATCCTCTGTACCTCTGAAATGGCTTGAAAAACAAGGCCATGCCATGGTTACTGTTCTAAACAATGCATACAGATTTACTTCACATTATTCTTAACTACATATAAAGTACCTCAGCCTAGATGACGCAGTTGAATTTTTTAATGCTACCTTCCTGAACATCCTTAATTACCATGCCCCCATAAGATTTTCCAGAACCAAAGCACAACACTCCCCATGGCTACAGAAAACCACTAAGTCAGAAATGAAAAACAGGAATAAAGCCTGGGAGTACTGGCGCAAAACCAAAACCCCTTCAACTAGATAGAAATTCCTAGAACTACGCAATAGAGTCAAAAAGCTAATAAAACAGGACAAATTCCAATACTACCAGTCTGCCCTAGACTCCTCACAACACAGCCCCAAACAATTCTGGTCCTCCATAAACTCCATCCTCCACCCAGGTAAAGTCAGTACCCCTCTTCCTAACATCCCTCACTCCTCAGAAAATATTGCTACCTCATTCAACACACACTTCACCCAAACCATACTATTACTAGCTAAACAACACAACCCCCCTCCCCTCCAACCCACACCTTCAACTAGTAATCTCCCCACTGCCTTCTCTTTTTCTCCTGTACCTACCTCCAACATAAAAAAACTCTTAACTAAACTTAAACCCACCAAATTAGCAGCAGACAACCTCCCAAGTGAATACCTACAAATCACAGCTGATGCTCTGGCCTACCCAGTATCCGTCTTGATTAACCAATCTCTGTCAGAAAGTTACATTCCCACACTGTGGAAAGTATCACATATAATTCCCCTCCACAAAGACGGACCCTCCACAAAACTAACCAATTACCACCCCATAGCTATTCTCTCTCCACTCTCCAAAATACTAGAGAGATGCTTGGACTCTCAGGTCTCAGACTACCTCCTTACTAACAACCTCCTTTCCAGTACTCAGCATGGTTTCCGACCAAACCATAGCACCACCACTGCCTTACTCTGCTTTACTAACACTATCCTTCAGCATAAAAACAATGGCTCTCTCTCCTCTGCTACTTTCCTAGACCTATCTAAAGCATTTGACATGGTCCCACACAAACAACTTATCTCTGTCCTCAATAACCTATCCTTCTCTCAATCAGTCACCAACTGGTTTCAGAGTTACCTGTCTGACCGCCAACAATCCGTTGTATGGCAGAATGACATATCTCCCCAACTACCTGTCTCCACAGGTGTTCCCCAAGGATCTATCATTGGACCCCTACTCTTCTCTGTTTACACCAATAATCTAGCCTCTGGCACCAAACATGGCACACTCATACAATACGCAGATGACTCAACCATCATCTGCTCAGCCCAGTCCCTACCCAAACTGCAAAAAGTCACACAAGAAGCCTTTTCCTCTGTTGAAACTTGGTTATCCGATGCCCAATTAATACTCAACCCAAACAAAACTAAACTACTTATCTTCCAACCCACCAAACATACTCAAAACAACTCTCACTTTAACATCACAGCAAAAGACAACACCACTATATACCCAACTAAACACACCAAATTGCTAGGAGTGGAAATAGACAATAACTAAAATTTGACATTCACATATCCATGACCATAAAAAAAGTCCACAAAAAACTAGGAGCTGCTGCTCTTTCAACTTTTCCTGGTTAGGGGTCACCACAGTGGAACTCTGGTCTGCTAATGATTAGCAGTAGATTTTTACGTGCAGAGTTGCCAGCCCTGATGCACAACCTTTAACGAAGGTACGCCCATTCACACATGTCTCCACACAGAAGACACTCTAGCTGAGAATCGAACAGGACAACGTCATACTGTAATAAGCAATTTCTCACCAAAGCAGCAAAGATTTCAATAGCAAATTCCACCTTATCTCCACCCTACTTTATGCCTCTCCAATATATACCAACCTAAGGCAATGCGATCTAAACAAGCTAGAGACCAGCTACAACAAAATCGCCAAATTCACCACAGGGGCATCCTACAAAAATCACTTGCAGATCACTAAAGCCAATAACTCTGCTGGTGAAGCACTATTCTCTTGCACCGTAGCCAAATTATGGAACTCCCTTCAACCCACAATTACCTCCGTACCATCATGCACCCACTTCAAAACTTTACTAAAAGCACACCTAAAAACATGCTGGCTATGCCCTTGCAACTCCCACTCTAATATCACCCACCCCATCCAACCACTACCTTTTTTTCCACTCCACTAACTACCTTGATTATAGCAAGCTCAGATGCTCATAAGCCTAGTACTTATTATACAGCAGGGACTTCTCATTGTAACATTTGTTAATGTCTGTTATGTACTTCACAGATAAAGATTCTAGTTGTCTACTGATGTACTATGTTCTTCATCTGTAAATATGTTGTAAGTAATTGCTATGTTAAATTGTTAATCACTATGTAATCCAATGTAACTACTGTCTGTTTATTTTAACTGTGGAGCTTTTCTCCCCGGGCCTCCGCTGAAAATGGACCTATGTCCAGTCGGATACTCCCGGTCAACAAATGTAAATAAATACATAAATAAATAATAAAATAAAAAACATTCCAGCATATGCATTATGTAGGTAAAAAAATGGATACATAGCTGCTGGAGTACAACACTCCACTGTAGAGATATACTGTTCAAAATAAGTGTATCACTGAATTAAATAATGCAAAAACTCTCATCCACATCAGTTTGCATAGCTACACAGTTGCCTTTTTATAATGGAGTACATTAGTAATTGATTGCATTTGTCTTAGTCTGTGCTTCAGAGATGCTGATTACAGCATAAGCAGCTGAACTGCATGCTACTCAACCAATCTTGTGGAGCTAGTCAACAAGATATAAAGCATCCATGTGGACTCCATGCTGTTTTTTTTATGCAGGTTAGGAAAATAGTAGAGTACAGACACAGAGTAATCACAGACAGATTGTTAGTAGCTGCTGCTTTTTCAATACATTTGCCTGTGCTGCACACTGACACCAATGCTTCTGCTGTTGCCAATAGCCATAGACAGAGAAGATGAAGATTTTGCAGGCCAAGGACACAGCACAGGAACTGAGAGACCTCTGGCAGCCTTGACTCAGTGCCAGAGCCAAACAGAGGGAACCCATCGTGGTGGAAAATAAGGTATGTGTTGAACTTAGAATCTTAGCCACAGGTACCTTTCATAGGCTACTAGGGGGCATGCTTGGCATGTCATAGACATCAGGATCCAGGATTTCTCAAACATTCCTGCATGCTATGCTACAATGTGGCAGAGAGCACATATATTTTACCATTAGTTCTGCGGAGAGGGTGACAAGAATGCTACAATTGTACCATGTATCACACTACCCTGAAGTAATGTGTGCTATACCTTGCAGTCATGTACACATAAAAACAACACCTGGGAATCAGGGTAGGGTCTACATTAACCATAAGGTCTATCACTTGAACAACTACCAAGTCATGTGTAATGGCATGGAAACATCTGGAACGTGTGTGTTGGTAACCCTTGCAGTTAACACCCCTCCCATATGTGCCAGATTTCCCAAATGCACCAGATGTGTGCCATGGAGGATATCTCCTAGGCTCATTTAGGGGTGGATGTAGGCTATGTGCTAGAGTCATGGCTGATGAAACTCATCAGCAATGCACACAATGATGAGACACACGGTCCAACCAGTAATGTCAATGACCATGTTTCTGAGCTACTACAGTCCCAGTCCCAGTGCCTACATACATCTGGCCAAGGCCTCCATTACAATCCACGGATATGTCCCACAATGCCTATAGAATGTCATACGTTACCCAACTTATCTTGTGGAAACAGCTTCAGGAGGATCAGCAAGGGGAAGGGGAACACATCCTCCCGACAATGGCAAGTTCACCAGAGCCACAGGCCGATGATGAGTCAGAGGTGGCACCAGCAGCTGGTGTGGCTGTAGGCAGACATAGGCATGCTCCATATGTCTTTGATTTGGCTAGGAGACAAGCCATAGCACACTGAATCACCATCTAGAAGCCTAAAACCATCCTCCTTCTTCACCATACTTTTGTACTGGGGAAAGCATTACAGAGAAAAAATTAACAGTAAGGATACACATAGCATTTTCTGACTTCTCAACCATGCCTAAATCAGACAACAGGCAGGATGCCAAACAAGCAGAGTAAGCAGACCCACGCAGTCCTATTAGTGTCATAGCAGGAACACATCTTTGCTCCTCCAGCCTCAAAAGGACAGGCAATGCTTGTCTGTGATGTCCAACCTGGCCTTCCTTAGTTGCAACTGCATAGCATGTTATTTCCAGTTAATATCTTTTGATATTGTAACTGCAATGATATAGAATAGTTGGCACAGTGTATGCCCCAGAGTACTGGTTAGATAACTGCTGAAAGGACCAAGGAACACAGAAAGGTAAGATAATGCTGTATATTTGCAAGCAATAATCATAACAGGGTGTGTAATCACTAAGTTCAGTATTTTCAAAGATAAACACTTCACTAAATGTATAACTAACATGTAATGTTTTACTATAACTATACATTGTATTTAATTTGTTTGTGGACTGAATGAGTGTTGTTGCTTACTACAAAGTGTTTGTGTGAAAACAGGGTTAAGGCACCCATCCTGTGTTCTGAATGTGCATTGGATGGTGATTTAGATTTCAGTCCTATGTAGTATGTCTTTCCTTGACTTCTGTTTCTGCCTGTTATTACTTGTTTTTTTTTCTCTAAATTTTTGGGCCACTGTTTGCCTGGTTCTGTGCTGAGCACAACCAACTTTGACTATGTTCAACTGGTTTGCGTGCACAGTGGCAGTGCACAAACTGTATGATTGGATCACCCAGTTAGCAGTCAGCACTCCCACATCTAAAAATAGACGTCAGATTGATTCCACGAATGTAATGTGCCTGGCACAAACCCACTAAGCTCCTTTGTGCTGCATTTAACAGAGTGAACCTCAAAATGAATAGTAATCTAGGAGGTGGTCATGTAATTTCTCCTGTGGCTGCAGATGTTAAGTGTCGGGCTACAATCCACATAGTCCTGGGTTTGACTACAAGGATTGTAGCCTTTATTTCACTGCTGTGACCTTGCATTAGATAACAATGAAATTGAACATAGAGAAGTATTTATTCATTCTTCTTGTGGCAGCAGCTATGAGTGTAAGCCTACCATACATATGGTGCAGGGTTCGAATACAGCAGACTCCATTCTTTTTTTAATGGTGTCCAACTTCGCATTATAGTCACTCTCAGTTATAGCAGTTGACCTAGTGTTTCTTATATCATAATTATTTTCCTGATGTCTGACAGACTAATATTGTGTCAGTTATGTACTTACGTATTAATGCGTGTATTGTTTACCATTTCTGTAGTGATTACCATCACACAAACATGTTGTCTGTGTTTGTGCGATGGTAAACAATGTGCACCATTTTCAAATGTTGCAAAATTAAAAAATTGTGCACTCTCAGTATTTGTGATAATTGGAATTGGTGGGAAACATCATTCTAGATTGATCTTCATTTGCATTAGATATGCTTAGTGTTCATAGAAAGGCTTTCAGATTTTGGTCTCAAAAGTAGAGTGTGCAGGTATCCAAAGTGTTTGTTGGACTCCTAGTGATTGACTATGGTCCCTGGCTGTTGCAGGAGCACTATCATGGATCAGATTACAAATGAGATGCATGAAATAGTTTGACCCAGGATTTGTCCAGTGCTACCAGTATCCCCCACACTGGATAACAGTACAGAAATCACTAGACAGACTTCAGGATGAAGACGAGGGATACCCTTGACTGTTGGATCAAGGAATGTAAGATTGGCAGTACTTCACAGATGTGTAAGTGTTCCTTACAGGCACTACTTGTAAGAGTTAACAGCTGCATTTGTTCAGGATTGGTATTCTTAATGGCATTCTGTTGTATTCTGCTCTTTCCACAGCTCGTGCAGATACATTACTGAATCTGGAAACTTATGAAGCAAGACAGGCACAGATGCAAGATGCAAGGGGTATGTATGCATACAAACAATATTGTTATTGTAGCATTAAGAGTAAATGCAGCCTACTGTGTTAAAGACTTGTATCACATTGGGTATGCATTTGTCAACTGTAAAAGAAAAGTATGCATGCATTTGTCTGTAGGATAAAACAAGAGCCTACTATTATATAGTAGTCAGAGGTTTTTGGTTCCAAAACCACACTCCCCAACTATACAATACTGTTAAGGTTTACATCAATATTGCAATGTAAAGTAAGACCTATAAACCAGGGACACCTATGGCTTCCTGAAGATTGTCATCAGTATAATTGGAGCACACATATTTACAATATATGCACATATCCATGATTGCTTGATGTAACTGATAATATAGTGTGTATCTGTTATGAGCTTGGTGGTAATTAACAGTGTAAAAGTTATTTGTTAAGAGTTGGTAGTGTTAAAAGTAAAGGTAACATAATCATACTTCTCAACTGTTCAGATTTTTGCATAATGTCCAAATTTATAGTTCATATATTTGGTATGTTCCTCATAAAATGCGTGGTTTTCTGACAAAACACTGGAATTACCTGAGGAGTGAAGTCACCAAATAATGATACACATTTGAGTTTCAGACTTGAAATCATTCCTAAACATGTATGTTCCAACAAACCCTGTTACTCTAGCAACTAAGTTAATAGGACTAATATTTAAAATATATCATTACTTTGGGTCTTTGTCCCACCATTTTGTTGGGTTTGTCCAGATTTCTTGCACTAAGATGTGGAGAGGTACAGGTATGAAAAGAATAGAGTCATAGCATTTTATACATGTCACATATGGCATTAGTAATTTTCTCATTTTTTCCTCTCACCACACCCCTTTTTTTCTTTTTCTTTTTCTTTTTGGCTGTCTTTACTTAACTTTTATGTTATGTAAAAGTGTGCATTTCTTTGTTACCTATTGGTTTATTTGCTATTATTTTTAATTGCATTTGTATCTTTATAATTATTTATATTTGTTTTTCTTTGTTATTTTTTTATTTATATTTTTCTGGTTATGTTTTATTTTAATATTGTATTTTAATGTTTTATGTTATTACTACAGCATAGCAGGGTAGGTCAGTTCCCTGTGATCTGCCCAAATTCACTCCACTGGCTGCAGCACCAAGGCCCAGCACTTCCTGGCTGCAGTGTGGATGCACACCCATGCTGCCCCTGCCCTACCTGGACCCTCAGGTAGTTCTTCCACAGATGATAGGCCTGTGGTTCCTTCTGGGTGCAGAGGCAGAGGGGATGATTTTGTCACCCAAGCTGAATACCGGGTATGGTGCATAGGATTGCGCACCTCAAAAGTGTTGCATGCCTATGCTGAGTGGATACACTGGTCTCCGTCATTATCCTGAATAACTCAAGGACACACAGATTTCAGACACTGCAGCCATTGGTGCAGGAAGTTGACATTTATGACAGTCCAGTGGGGGGTGACTCAGTTCTCACTCTCACCAAACCTGACATCCATAAGTTTGCAATTTGCCAACCCTCAACTCAGCCATGGTGTTTACTCCCTCTTGTGTCCTTCACCAACCCTTTCTCTTGTCTCATATGTTTTGTCTATCTGCAAATTCTTCCTCACCTTCCCAACTTGCCTACTCTAGACTTGCCTATGTCACTTCCCCAACATTCCATTCTCTCCTAAAAAAAAAAAAAACAAAGAGCACCTGTCCCAAAAAAAGTGTCTTCCTATACATAGCTCTCTATTTTGCACATGTCCACCTGAGACACTTAATTTGGTCCAATTTGCCTCACAATGCAATTATGTTGTTGCTGCCCCTCTCTGTGGAGGTGACAGTCTAAATTCACCTAATAACCTGCACATGTGCTCAGTTGTTACTGTTGAAGAAATGGATATCTATAGCTCTTACCTACACCCTTCCTGCACTTTCTTGCATTCCTTTAACTTTGTTTTTCCCCTTGCTTGTTCCTCCTTTCACCACTTTCCTGTCTCCCAATTTCTTTTCTTTAAAGAATCTGTGTGCCATGGTGCTCGATGTGCAAAATTGCTAAGCAATGATAAAATTGTTATATAAACTTTTATTTGATACCACTTCTATGTAGCACCAAACATTTCATTATTACTCCATTGAGTGCATAAACACAGATTCATAAGTATCACAATTTATAATCTTGATTTACATATAAAAGTATCTGAAAATTATAGATGCACCTTGGTTTTAACCCAGCATCATCTGAATCAAAACAAGATGCCATCAGTACATTTACGAGATGATACTAAAGAGTCAGTTGTGTAGCAGGTGTACTTTAGACAGTGAATAGATAATTGTACACTAAACTGCTGTTGCATACATATGCTACATAAGTAAATCCTTGGCTGCTGATAGTAATTGACTTCAAGTAGTGATAAGTACCTTTTTGGAACACATACAATTGGTTTGGAATGCAGGTGTAGGTAATGCATATCAGCAACAGTCTTATTTGTGATATTTAATTAATCTTTTATTAGCCTTGCTTAGTGATGCTGAGCAATGCACAGCATCTTGCAAACATGCTTTATAGAGAAAATGTAACAATTAGTATTGATTGTATAAAATACATGTGCTATTAACTGAATGTATGGCTGGATGGGTTAATGCATTGTTGATGAAGGCAGATAGTACTGGGGTCGAAATGGGGTGTCGACATAATTTTTACAAGTGTGTGTGTATGATAATTTTACATACATTCACTGATACTACTGCCATTTACTATTGCTTAATGATGCTGTGAATTCCGAGGCTTCATGCACAGATTCTTTAAAAAAAGAATAGGGGAGACAGGAAAGTGATAAAATGGGAGCAAGCAGGGGGGAAACAAAGGAAGGCAGGAATGTGCAGAAAGGGTGTAGGAAAGAACCATAGCTATCAATTTCTTCAACAGTAACAACTGATCACATGACAGAATCTTAGCTGAATTTGGACTGTCACCTCCAGCGAGAGGGGTGACAACAACATAACTGTGTTGTGAAGTCAATTGGACCAAATTAAGTGTGTGAAGTAGACACATGGTGAAATGGAGATGTATGGGACAATATTTGTTTGGGACAGGTGCCTTTTTTTTTGCTGACAGACAAGACATATGAGACAAGAGACAGTGCTGATGAAGCACACAAGAGGCGGGGTTGAACACTTGTGTTTGGGGCAAGGGTGGGGAGACTGAGATCCCATGGTCATCAGGCATGGTAAGAGTGTGACTCCAGCCCTCACCCAGTGCACTGTCATCACTGAGATGCTGGCTGCAGTGATTGATGTCTTCCTCTATGGCAGATATTCTGTACCAGGATGGAAAGCAGGGTCTCCACCTGGTGTAGGCATGTGCCCAGCATTTGGTGCATTAGTCTAAGCACCACAACTGGCAATTCAGCTCAGGTGATGTATACATTCTCTTTACCTCTGTTACCAGAGGGGACCACAGCCCTAGCCACTAGTGCAGAACTACCTGGGGGTCCAGGTAGACCAGGGTCAGTGGGGGGGGTGCCACCAGGCTGCAGCCCAGAAGTGCTGGGCTTTGGTGCTGTAGCCGGAGGAGCAAGTGTAGATCTACCCTGCTGTGCTGTAGTAATAATGTAAAAAATTAAAATACTATAATGAAATAAAACAAAAACCAAAACAAATGCAAATAATAAAATTAAAAATGATAAATTATTATAAAATAATAAATAATATAATTATAAACAATGATAAGTAATAAATGAAATAATATGTAACAACAAAGCAATAAAACATTATACATAATGAAAAAAATAAGAAATTTAAGGATAAGAATACAAACGAAGAGAAAGGGTGGTTTGAGAGAAAAAAAGGAGAACATTAGTAACTTCACAGTTAATATACAAAGCTGTATACAATTAATTTTTACTTTATTCTGTTACATTTTACTTAAAACACTACCAATTGCTAAGAAATTTCTTTAATACTTTGAATACTAGCATGTTCATAACACATACACACTATAGTACAGATCAGATTGCATTCAATAATCATTCATGGGTGTATATATTCCACATATGCATGTTCCATGTACACTGATTACGCTCGACAGCAGGCCATTCCAGCCACAGGTGGTAGGGGTCTGGATTTCAAATGCTATAATGATGAAAACATAATGACATTGTAGATTTAATGATGAAAACATAAATAGTAAGTTTTATATTTGGGAAGTGTGGTAATCGAACCCACAACCAGTGAATACTGTAATACTGTTATTTTTTTTACTACAAATGTATGCACACCTTCCGTTTGCACTTTATAGATTCATGCTCACTGTTATCTGAAAATGTGCAATTGTTGCTTTGTGATACAGACCATACCTGTCAACCTCTTAGAGCAATATATCTGGACAGATCATAAAATATTGGGTGTACAATGACCCACAAATGCAGGCAGATTTTAAGTATTCCTCTTATAAACATGTAACGTTGCATAGGATTTGTGTTAACATACATTCTGACCCTCATTATTTACTGACTTCAAGCTCAGTTATTTGTCAGAAAGCCATAAATGTTATGAGGAACAGACCAAAACAATGAGTCAAAACTCAGGATATTCAGCAAAAACAAGGCCACTTGTGAGCTATGGTACAGACTAATGCATGCATACCTGCTTTTACAGTTGAGATATGCATGCTTAATCTTATATAACTGTATGATATAACAACTAATCCATCTTTAACTGTTAAGGCTACAAAAAGAGTACTATATATAATTATGCTTGTATACTATATGCTTTTCTCATTCCTTGTCAGTCATGATGCATGGGACCTCACATTTTAGGCCATCTATTCTGCAGCTGTGAAAAAAAATGACAGGAATTCCATCATGAATACCAGTCTTTACTATATTCATCTTTAATATTTACAATTACGCAAAGCAATTTATACATCCACATCTATGGGATGTTCCCCTCCTCACATTGCTTTATCTAATGCTATAGGGTATCCCATTTCCTCCTTTAGAGATTGTCATAGTGATGACAGCATTGTTTTCCAGTGTGTGGGATACCTGTCGCACTGGACAAAGCCCTAGCCACACTATTCCAGACCTCAGAATTGTACTGAGAGCCTGTATAGTTACCCTGCAAGAGGCAAAAGCCATGATCTTTAACCAGGAGCCCAAGAAAAACCTTGGATTCCTGAATACCCCAGTCTGCACATGAAAGCACACACCCTCTCCATCGACACCAGCCATGCATACAAAAGATCAAGCTCAATGTCTAATATGCATTTTATGCCAATTCCACCTTAAATATCATGTTTTCCCATCAAGTGCATGAATTCACTTACTGAGAGTGAGCACTGTCTGCATTTTGACACATTTGAAAAAGCTATGCTCCGCTTATCATCGTGCAAACACGGTAAGCCAAATACATCTGTTTGAGTGATGGTAAGCAGATCACAGCTTTTTCA
Source organism: Protopterus annectens (assembly GCF_019279795.1). Lineage (NCBI taxonomy): Eukaryota > Metazoa > Chordata > Ceratodontiformes > Protopteridae > Protopterus > Protopterus annectens. The sequence continues at coordinate 915,981,460 of NC_056734.1, forward strand.
AATATATCATAAACTATACAGGGCACATTCTCAAGGATATTTCATATACAGCCACTTGCGTAACTCTGTTATTCAATTGGGAGAGCAAATATAATGTGACATGGAAAAAACAAAGTAATTAAAATAAAGTAAAATGTGTAGAGAATACATGGTATTTGAACCCAGCACCATATGTACAGTAGTCCTAAAATTACAGCTCTTGCCACAAGAAGGTTGAGGTAACACTTCTCTATGTAGAACTTTATTTGTATAATCTGAAATGTCACACCAGTATAAGAAAAGTTTGCATTCCCTGGACTAGAACCCAGGACCATCAGCATTACAGTCCTAGACTTAACACCTGTCACCACTGGATTAACTATATGAGGTGCCCTATATTAGTATTCACAGTATTAGTGCAGTGCAGCCTCACTAACCGGGTTTCCATGATGACCAGCAGTATTAATTGAATGCATCCAGTTTCTATTTTTGGATGTGTGGGGTCATGTCTGATACATGAGCGGTCCAGTCATGCAAACAAGGTAAGCGCAGTCTAAGCTGTTTGTGGCAATTGGTGCATCATGCAAACCTCAGAAGAAAAGTAAAAAAAAAAATACAAAATAAAAAGAAGAGAAGATTAAACCATTACACAAAGGCATACATAACGGGGGGACAAAGATCCAAAAATAGGGACAATTTTGACATTTTGCTCTTACAAATGTAGAACATTAATAGACTATCAGATTTTGCATTAGCATGAATTTTCTGTAGCATATGAAGTCTGAATTTCAAATGTCTGCCATTATTTGCTGACTTCAGTCCTCAAAGATTTGGCAATGATTTGCCAGTAAACCACAATTTTACAAGTAACAGGCCCAAAATATGAGGTGGACATCTGGACATTCTGGGAAAGAGGTATGTGGAATTGCTATCCGCATTCGCAGAGGGGTTTATTGGCCAGATGCACTGGTTTATGCCACAAAAACAGAGCTTCCTTAATACTGATTGCACACCACCACCATGAGCACTACTTCCTGTACATGGTAACACTCCGTGTAGGCTCTACATGAACCCTACACATAGTTTACTGAATACTGGGAACTATCTAATTAATTGACCACCCCCCTCCTTAGATACAATTGTTCTGAAGGGAGGCTGATACAAACTTTTTGTATTTGTGTTATTCCAAACAGAATTCCAACTTTGGTGGTGTCTTTCAACAAAAAATCAAATTTGCAGTATGCTAAGTACTATTTTGTTAACAAATCTAATAGCCCACTATTAATATCTATATATTTTTAATGTATTTTAAGAGGTCATTTTAATATATTCTTGTCTTTAAGCATTCTCTTAATATCATTTACATAATCCTTTTTATTATAATAACCAAACCTGCCCCATATTACCTTTCATAAAAGAGTTCATTATTATTTCTCAAGGCTCTCAAAGCATTACTTTCGTTTCTAAATTCTAAACAAACAAACAAACACACTCTGAATCTCATGCATCTTGAAATGTCTGAAGGATAGAATGTAAGGGAGGATTAAAAATGGATGGTATACAAAACTTGTTTAATATTCTAGCTTGATATTATGTAAAAGAAGGCAATATTCAATATTCAGTTTGCATACATACAGTCTCAATTCTTTCAGAGTATTAGCAATATCAGCACATTTAGCTGGTGCAAACAAGAAGCCCTTATTCAAAACATGAATCTGTGTGTTTGTAAACTGTTCATAAGTTAAATTACTAATAGATATCTTACCTTCCCAAAAAGAATTTACTGTTTGCCTCGTATACCTTTCTCCTCTTCCTTTCCTTCTCCCCCTTCCTGAAAGTTGGTGTTTTCTCTGTTGGCTTGAATGAATTGTTGTTTGATGATAAGAAACCATGGCTACATTTGAATTTGCACCCATTCTGTTCAGTTGTGCAGTTGCATATCTTTTTGTCAAGAAACAGGAATTCCTGAGGGCAGTGAGGGGTGGAAATTCTTCATTGCTGTCTAAAAAACTTCATTGTTCAAAGAAACAGAAACACCTCTATAGGAATGTTCCAAATCCACAGTTTATGAAGGGAGGGTAAGCAATACCATTGTTATAACCATCAATGCTTGCCCTAGGTTTGGGTGTTTTTAGTTTGTGACTTTAGTTGCCACTCTCTAGGTGGGCTTTCTGCATTGTTATTCTTTGGAGTCACACACTGTTCTTATCAGGAGGAACCACAAGTCCTGGTGCAAAAGCTAGTGCAGTGCTCATAGATTATGGTGATGTAGCGGCATCCAAACCCATCACAGGAGGAGAATATCTGTGATACAGAATAGCTATCACAGAATTTCCACTTTTGCTGCAGGACAGAATCACATAGGAATAGAATCCCATTCACAGGAGGAAATTGTATATTACACAAATACCTGTCATCTCATGTCCCTTATCTCAGACTCCTGTAACATCAACCCCAGTCAGCGTGTGTACACAGAAGTGTCATAATGTCAATGATCCACATGAGCACATTGTGATAGCTGATCCACTTCACCTCCCTCTCTATATGGTAAATGTGGGAATGTCTCAGGCAGAATATGGCTTAAACATGCACTGACAAGCCTAGACTGATATTTACATTACATGCATTATGTTTGATCTGTGTAACACTGCACTGTTACTGGATGCCCATCAGTGTTCATACATATTGGACTACATGTCATCCCTTTGCTCTACCATGTGCAGGTTGCATCACTGTCTGTCTAGTGGATTTGAGATGATGGTATTGATGTTCCTGCCCCGATGGCCATATTTGTGTTGTCCAGCTGTATCAGTATCCTGGCCCTGTCCAGCCTGTCTCCTCACTAACATATTATGAAGAAATCAGCATGCTTGGGGCCTCCTTCTGGCTGCAATGGAATCATACTGTCCCCCCTAGATGTGTCACAGCAGCTGAAGTGGGTTTTTAGCAGGTAAAATGCACACTCTACAATGTTACTAGTGCGTGCATGTACAGTGTTATACTTGTGTTCTGCTTCACAAATTGGGTTCTGTATGGGTGTCATAAGCCAGGGTTTTAGAGGGGATTCATCATTTTTTCACTTAGTGTATGCATATGAGAGTTTTTTTTTACATATAGATACACTAGAAAAGTAGATGTATACATTAACATTAGCCATAGTACCTGGACTTGCAAACGGGATAGATCTGTTGAATTTCAGTATGCTGGAAGAGGAAATATAATTGAGATATGTACTGGATATTTGTAGACATATTGGTTATGTTGTCATACAATATCATGTTTCATTAGGCAGTTCAGACTGGTAGCCATTCTTCTTCACAAACCTTTACAAGCCTAGCCCCCCCAAAAATTGCCCAGGCACTGTGCTAGTTCACAGTGCCCATATCCAGTAGGGCAACTGGAATGATCCCTGGGGTGTAATCCATCTTGTATCTGCTCAAGTCCAATGGCCATCAGTACTAGATCTAGTTATCAAATTTAGTAGTGTAACATCAAAAGTTTCCCCATGCATAATTTCAAATATACACCTATTGACAAGGTTGATCTAGGACCGAGAGGTGGGCCATTTGATTTATATTTAGAGCATAATGAGTTAAAATTACAGTTGAGATGTAATGCTGCTGTGTCCCTGGGCTCAATGAGACTGTATCTGTTAGTAGTGTTTTTAAGTTTAAGGCTGAATTGGCCCTTTAAACGTTTGGTAACTAAATGTGGTTTTACACTCTATGTAATAACTTTTGCAAGAAGTAGTTGAATAGTAGTCAGTTGGATTTTACAAGATAGTGCAATAATTTTAATCATTATGATATAATAACAAAATATGTTTTACATAAGTAAGATTAAAGCTTCAATGAAAAAGTTTTTTTTATATACATACATATTAATGAACACATATATACATATATGTCTGTTTATTTGTGTGTATATACATCTATAGATTAATTGTTTTATGTACAATTTGCTGGCTGAGAAAGGTTTTTTTTAAGGTTTAAGTTAATTAGTTTGGTCATGTGATGTTCACTAAAATGTATTTAAATGGTGGATTTGTGCATTCTCTTTTGTTCTGAAGAAGTCAGCTATACTACTGATGAAAGCACTTAACCTTAAATAAAGTGGTTATTTTAGATATTTCTGTTTTTTATTTTTTAAAGTTGCTGTTTTTGGTGTTTAGTAGTTGTATTTGTGAAAAACTATGGATGGAAACGTCCCTAGTAGCCCTGTTAACGGTTCCTATGAGGAATTAGTAGCATCCATCAGTAATCTAACTGTATTCATTCAGGGCTTGACCCAGCAACTCTCCATGAATCATGTGTGTCCCAGAGCATTAAATAATGCCATGGCTAGTCAGTGTGAAGTTAACATTGTATCCCAAGATAGTATGGATTTTAACATTACTCCAGCTCAGAGAGAAAATCATCTTTTAAGGGATTCAAGCAGCACTGTGGCAGGTTACCATGGCAACAATCTAAGTGGAACTGGAGCAGTCAACAGGGCAGGAACAGAAGAGAATTTGTTGCTTAACCATTGGCTGCAAGAGAGGAAGGAGTTTTCTTTTAATTTTGAAGCACAGGATGTGAACTATGGAACACTAGGCAAACAACTAAATGTGCTGCATGACCAGGCTATGAAATATCAAAAATTACAGCTAGAAAATGTGTATTTTCGTGAATGTCTAAAGAGACAGCAAATACCTAAAGGGCTGAGGAAATGGAAATATCCCACTGGTCTTATACGTGTGTCACTCGTCCAGTTAGGTACAAATAGATGAGTCCTTTTGGGTACTGCTCAAGCAGATTTATTATATGCTGTACAAACACATCAGGATTGAGGCTTAATAACGTTAACTTAGATAAACTTACAAACAAACTAGCTATTACACTTACACATGCTCACTCTCTGGCTGTACTCTCAAAATGGCACTGAAGCTAGCATGTGCTTGCTATTTATATGCATGTGCCATCTTTGAAATGGTTCTTAAAGACACAGCATACACACTGTAGTCTATATCCTCCCTCTGAGAAATAGATCATGCAATATTGACAACATCAGTTGACATGCAGTCAATGCAAATAACTGTTTGTCATGCAAGTATAAAGAAGTAGATGCACATATACAGTTATGTCCAGGTCGCTGTGTATTTCACACTAGGTATGGAAATACAACCAAATTGTGTGACATAAAAATTAGAATGAGGTCTAGCAAATGGGACTCTCTCTGCTGATGTTCAACCTTAGGGACATCAGGAACATCATTAGGAATGGAAGTAGAAGTTAAGAGATGTTCTGCATCAATAACCTTGTCTGGATTGCTCTTAGAGCTAGAGTCTATATCACAGAAACAATGCTGTGATATTGAATCTGGTACAGGAAGATATTTACGATTTCTCCTGTACTCCACACCCTCATATTCTATGAAGTAGGATCTTGGCTCAGTACATAGACCTGTTATTTGACCAATCTGGTCAAAACATTTTCGTGTTTGTATCCTCACTGTTTCTCCTTCTTTCAACAGATGAAGAAATCTGCTCAATTTATTATAACTGGACTTTTGGAAAGAATGCTTTCTGAATAATTGGGATCTCACTGTTCTATTGTTCTTAGCTTTAGGCCTCAACTAATTGAAACTAATACACAATGTTGTTCTGGTTTGCCTAGATAGAAGTCTCTGAGCAGGCGAGCCAAGTATATCATCATGGGGTATGTTTCTAAGATTAAATAAATTCAAAAAGACATCAGTATTATCATGCTTTGACCTCTCAAATAATTTATTTGCACTCTGCACTGCACGTTCAGCTAGTCCAGTTGACTGTGGATATTCTGGACTACTAGTAGCATGTACAATGTCCCATTCTCTTGTAAATTTCTGAAACAACTGACTAGCAAATTAAGTACTATTGTCAGAAACAACGCTGGGTCTACTACCATGGAGTGACAAATGATGTTTCAACTTGGTGATAGCAGCAGAGGACTTTAGATTAGGTAGTAAATCAATCTCAAACCAGTTTGAATAAGAGTAAACCTACACTAAGAAATGCTGATTGTTCCACTCAAATATATCAGTGGCTACTGTTGACCAAGGTAGTTCAGGAACTTGACTTAGCTTAAGTGGTTCTTTTTGCAAAGGCAGTTTAGTACTATTGCATACTGAACAAGAAGAAAGTACTTTATCAATGTATTTTACTAGAGAAATTCAAAATACTAGTTCTCTAACCCTTATTTTGGTAGATTTGGAACCTGGATGACCACGACGCAAAATCTGGATATATTCATGTTATAAGAAAGCAGGAACAACAATTTTAGGACATTTGAAAATAATACTATCTTCTATCAACATCTCATCTGTAGAAGGAAAATAAATTTGTACTTCATGTGGTACACTTGATTGCTTTGATGGCCATCCAACATTAATGTAATGATTGAGCTTTTGCAAAATTGAATCAGTCTTTGTATGATCTCTCAGCTCATCAAGTCTCGTGGTAGAAAAATTATGCACTTCCATGACGTCAAAGTCAAAAATGCCTGCATGAAGCTGTTCTGTTGTACTTCTGGGTGATCTGTATAAGGTATCAGCCAGATAAAGAAGTTTGCCTTTTGTGTAGACCATTTTGAGGTTGCACTTTTGCAATTTGAACTTCATTCTTTGTAATCTCGATGGAGCCGAATGCATAGGGTTCTTTAAAATAGTAACTAGATATTGGTGAGCAGTTTCAATCTGAATAACTCAACCATAGATAAAATCAGGAAACGTTGAACATGCAAATGCTATTGCCAAAAGTTCTTTCTCAATTTGAGCATATTGCATTTAATTTTGGGTAGGAGTTCTAGATGCATAGGCTACTGAACTACCCTCTTAAAGAATAACTGTGCCAAGACCAAATTTTGAAGCATCACAGGAAAGAGTGACTGGTTTATTGACATCATAGTATCTTAATGTAGGTGGGGTGGCAATTTTCTGCTTAAGGTCTTCAAATGCTTTCTGGTGCTGTTCCAGCCAAGACCATGTAACATTTTTGCATGTCACCTCTATCAGAAGTGCTGTTAACTCACTGAAGTATGGTATAAACTTGCCTAAATAGTTTGCTATGCCAAGAAAACACTGTAGAGCTTGAACATTATCTGGTGCTGGCATCTCAAGAATGGCTGATTGCTTGGACGGGTCTGGTCTCAAGCCAGTGCTGGTAAATAAATGACCTGCATATGTAACTTCTGGTAGTCTAAATTTGCACTTTAAAGGACTGAGCTATAAGTTCACTTCATGTGCTCTATTTAGAACTGTTGTAAGGTTTCTGTCATGCTCTGCTTCACCATTGTCTCCAACCAATAAATCATCTACTATTATGGTACAAGAATAACTTAAAAAATTTGCTCCATTGCATGCTGGAAGATTTCATTTGCAGAATTTATTCCAAATGGCATCCAGAGAAACCTATATCTGCCAAATGGGATAATGAAAGTAGACAGTAATGAGGAATTGCGATCAAGCATCACTTGCCAAAATGCACTTTTTGCATCCAAGACAAAAAAAAAAACAGCAGCATTTGGTATTAGGGCTGAAACTTTCTTGACTGTATGCATTGAATGATGCAGTCTCTTTAATGTTTTGCTCAAATCTCTTGGGTCAATACATATTCTGATTTAATCTGAGATTTTCTTGTGGGCTGCTACCATGGATGACACCCATTCCATTTGTTCTGTAACTGGACAAATTACACTTTACTGCACCATTTTATCCAACTGGGCTTTGACTTTATCCTGCATAACTATCAGAACTTTTCTTGCTGGTCTGACCATTGGAATGACCTCTGGGTCTATCCTCATAGAATATACAACTGAAAATTTGCCCAACTTGTCATCGAAAACATCAGCATACTCTGAGAAAATGGCTTCAGAAAAAATTGGAACTAGGATATGTGCTTATATGTTGAACTTCTTTGGTAAAAGAAAGCAGATTATTTCTCAAACTGTCTCTGAGACTCAGTAATGACTGCACATTTCTTTGGACTACATAGATTAACAAGCTGTAAAATAAAAGCACCACTGAGACTTCAGTTTGAATTTCTTCACCTCCATAAGCAGCAAATTTCATACAACTAGCCACATTGAGTTGCTCATCAGCTCTCACCTTAGCAAATGTGTCTGCTGACATAACATTACACTTTGAACCAGTGTCTACTTTCAGCTCGGTGGATTTACCATTGATCTGAACAGTACAAAACACTTTGTTCTTTGCCAACAAATTCACTGCATCAACTTTTTTGCCAATTATTGATACACCATCTACATAGAAAGGAGAACTGCAGCTCTCTATATGACCAAATCACTTTTTCGAGTGACCTTTGTTTATAAGTGTCTGAGGTTTACTTGATTTGCAAAACTTTTGAAAATGGTTCCATTTTTTACACTTGTGGCATTGCTGACCAAATGCTAAGCATTTTTTTCTTTTAGACTCATAATTGGCACCAAAATTGTGACAGTTAACAACAAAGTTGGATTTGGGTTTTGACTCACCCTTGTACTGCACCGAGTATACTCTTTTCTTAGTACTTGCTGGAAAACTACATGGTTTCCCAGTGAAAAACAGCAGGGGCTGTAGCTGCCATGTGCTTAGGCCTGTCTCTGCTAGCCATGTGTTGCATGGTGTCTACACTTGCTCTGGAGCCTGCTGAAGCCATGATCTTATCACTTCCAAGCATACTCAAGTGGCTTTCTGTAACTTCCTGGATTTGACAAATTTCAGTAGCTTACTCAATGTTAAATCACTGTCACGAAGCAAAATCTTTTTCATAGCAGTACTACTAATACCACACACAAGCCTGTCCTTTATTAACTCATCTTTTAAGTCACCAAACTGACACATTTTAATTTTGTTTCTCAGGTCAGTTATATAAGCTGCAAAAGTTTCCCCTGGTTTCTGATCTCCTGTGTAAAGTAAATGCCTCTCAAATGTAATTTGTCTGGGGGTTACACATCTCCCTGAATTTGTGCTTCAAACACTCAGGGTCTTCCCTTGATTCAGCCTGTACGACAATATGATGGCTTCACCTTCTCCCTCATATACTGCTGTTGCATATATGAATGAAAGCTCTCTTTCAATGGCCTCTGATCCAGGTAGGTTTAGCAAAATGAATGCCCTGGTGCACGCTGCACGCATCTTTGTCAGAAAAAGCTGCTAGTATAAAAACATTGTACTCTTGCTCAAATATTCTAATTCTCTGCAATATTCTGATCAAATACAAGTGGTGAGGGTTTTCAAAATCCATCTGCCATATTAACACATACAAGGGAAGGCTTTAGCAAGTATGCATGAACACACATATATACATATGCCAGAAATTTATTCCAATATTTTTAATTTTGCCCAACAGCACAACAAGCCTCTAAATACAGAACTTTGTGAAATAAGTCTACCGGCCATGTGATACTCTTGAAATTACTGTACTGTAAGAGATCACCTCTTATTAGTGCAAGAAACATTTCAAAATAACTGAACTGTGTGAATAAACTGGGCAGAAGCTCAGAGTAAGAAACATTTTGAAGTAACTGCACTTTGCGAATAAGCAGTGCACAGCACACTGAAACTTCCTCAAAATGGCAGCACTTCGCTAAATAACTGTTTACAGTGCAAGAAACACTCTGTAATGGTGGCACTTTGAGAATAGACACACCCAGCACAAGAACATTTTCAAAATGGCTGTATTCTGACTGTATCTCACAAATAGTTGAACTTTGCACACAAATAAACTCTTTGGAATAAATGCACAGTAACAAGCACACACTCCAAGCACTTTACACACTTTGAGATACTTTGAATAACTCTAGTTATGCCCTGAATAGAACGGGAAATAGTAGTTATGCCAAAATGCAGTACTTTACCAAAAAAAAAACATGCAGTTGATTTGCTTTGTTTATGCTTAATGTGCTCTTTTTTGCACTTATTATATTTGTTTTGCTCATTTAATCTCTTTTTCATACCCGTTATACTTTTCTTGTGCTTGTTTTACTCTAAACATGCTTGTTTTGCTTTAAACATGCTCATTTTTACAATTCTGAGGTAATTCCAAACCCCTTATGTGCTTTTCTGATAATCGTTTTATCAAATATATTAATTTTAAACAATTAATTTAATTAATGAACCTTTTGTGCCTCTTGCTTATTTAATAATGTGGTTTGTGACCTTGTAATGCTCCATTTTATGTATAAACCATTTGTGTAAGTTTTCATTACCTTTGGTTTGTTTCTGGCCCTTTTTTGTGCTCTTTTTTCTTAGTTTACCTTCACTGTTAACTCTGCACCTCACAGTTCTGAAAAGCAGTCTCTGGAACCTCACTTCTGACACCATTTTGTCCAGTCAGGTTCAAATAGACAAGTCTTGTGGCTTCTGATCAAGCAGCTTTGTTATATGAAAACACATGATGATTGAGGTTTAATAACTTTTACTTAGACAGACTAGCTATTACACTCATACATGCTCACTCTCTGGCTGCGCTACATAAATCAGAGAGAGAATCATTTGAGGCAAAATCAAGAAGAAATTAACAGTCAGGGTCAAGAGGAAAATGAAGGGTGGAAAGTAGACATCCCTTTAGAAGTCCCCCCTCTGAGGAGGTCAGAATAACTAATGAATCAGAGGCACTGCAACAGGAGAACTATGTGGAAAGGAACAAAGAACCTCAGTGGACTTAGTACATGACAGGTTCAACTAGAGGGAGAGGGAACCGGTGTTTGAAAATGAAATAGCAAAATGTCAGATTATTTTAAACACAGCTGGTAATTTTAAAATCTATAATTTAAGTGGCAGAGATGCAACTGTTGAATGGGTGGATATCTTTGAGAAGGGACTCACTTTTGTCCCACTACACCAGGTAGAGTGGATGAGCTATTGATACAGTTAAAGTTGTTTTTAAGAAAAATTAACATAGGGTTGTACTTCATTGACCACCACCAAGCGAGAGGCCCTGGTAAAATATGTAAGTGACCGAGTACTTTTAATCCACTATTGTATCCATTACTTAATGTCTTTGAAAAGATGTGTGAGAATGATATAAGGGAATATTTATCCCTATATGCCAGAGGTTTCTTAAACCCCAACCTTAGTTTTGATCAAATGGCACTGCTAAAAGAGATTGGCAAAATGAGCCATATTACAATTATGAAATCAGATAAAGGTGGGGCCTATTGGTCATGGACACCAATGATTATATTATTAAGATGTTTGTCGTATTCTACAGTGACACATATGAAGAAATGTCCATTAATGAGAAAAATATTGCATACCAGAGAACTGACATTATGCTTGATGAACTGGTATTTAACAAGTAAATTAGTCTAATGGATCAAAACTTTTTGAGAGTTACATACCCAAAGACCACCACCATTTTTGGCATCCCCTAGATACATAAGGATGTACACGATCCCCCCTTGAGACCAATTGTAAATGCAAAAACTTCTAAAACTGTCCCCCTGGTGAAATTTGTAGATGTATATACTAAGGGGATCGTAACCAGGTATAAATATTTATATAAGGACTCCTGGGGATTTTTATCCAAGATATCTACTCAAATATATTCTGACAATTTATCATTTGTCACTATAGATGTTTGTGATCTATTTTCAGTGGTTCCACACATGGATAGTCTAGAACTACTTTATGACTTTTTATGTGACAGTTCTGGTTTTGAACACAATAAGATCCTCACCATCAGAACTCTAGTATAGGCTGTTTTACAAAATAACTTTTTAGTATTTGAGAATCAGCATTTTTCACAGAAGAAAGGGGTAGCAATGGGGGCTGTTTGTGCCCCCGTTTTTACTAATAAGTTACTAGCACAGTGGGAAAACCAGGTACTATTTAATTCTGAATTTACCAGCTGTTGGTCATTATATGGTCAGTTTCTGGATGACATAATAATATTTTGGACTGATGGTAGAGAGAGGCTTGACCAGTTCCTCCAGTATTTTAATGGCAGTACCAGGTTTTTGAAATTTACAATGGAAGTGGATGAAGAAAGAGTCTATTATTTGGACATTACTATATGTAAGAACAAAACACAGAAGAGGTTTGACTTGACTCTGTGTAGAAAACCTACTTATTCTAACTCTTTTCTCCATTTTGATAGTTGCCACCCCTTGCATGAAAAGGAATCGCTGGTCAAGGGGCAGTGGGTGAGGTTGGCCTGCATGGTGAGTAGTGACAACATGTTTTATGATGAATGTTCTACATTACGAGCAATGTTAGAAAGTAGAGGATATCCTGCCCCATTCTTAGACAGCATTTTCAATGAGGTAAAGAGGAAGACACAAGAGGGGCATTTCCATCCCTTACTAGGTAGTGATGTGGGACTGACTGTGCTAAATGCTCCCCCATCCCAGATTGAATATAATGAGTTTCAAAGAGCATTTATTATACCTTATAACTTAGATTTACAGGGTATAAGGGACATTATTAACCATAACTGGAACATTCTTAAGGCTGAGCCAGATTACATCAACAAGGTAGGACTTAAACCTGCTATTGTTTACAAGAAGGATTTGTGCTTTAAAACTATTTAAGAGAGACCATCAGTGGGTGTCAAAATGGATGTATGAGTAAATGTGGACAATGTTCCTGATGTCAATTTATCTTAGAAGGGACATTAGTGACACTATTAAACTTGTTCATAGATTTAATTTTCACAGCATGGGGATAGTTTATCTTGCCAAATGTCAAGATTGTGAATGTTTTTATATTAGCAAGACAAATGTAAAATTTAGGAAAAGGATATATCAACATCAATATGATATATTAACGGGTGATGACAGGCATGCCCTACCAAAACACATCAAAAGTTTCCCCATGCATAATTTCAAATATACACCTATTGACAAGGTTGATCTAGGACCGAGAGGTGGGCCATTTGATTTATATTTATAGTATAATGAGTTAAAATGGCAACTGAGATATAATGCAGCTGTGCCCCTGGGCTCAATGAGACTGCATCTATTAGCAGTGTTTTAAGCTTAAGGCTGAATTGGCCCTATAAATGTTTGGTAATTAAATGTGGTTTTATACTCTATGTAATAACTTTTGCAAGAAGTAGTTGAATAGTAGTCAGTTGTATTTTACAAGATAGTTCAATCATTTTAGTCATTATGATTTATGTTATAATATCAAAAGAAGATTTTTTACATAGTTATGATTTAAGTTTCAATTTAAAGTTTGTTTTATATGCATACACATTTATGAACATATATATAAATATATGTCTATTTGTGTGTATATATGTGTATATATTCATTGTTTTATGTGCAATTTGCTGGCTGAGAAAGGATTTTTATGGTTTAATTAAGTTAATTAGTTTGGTCATATGATGTTCACTAAAATGTATTTAAATGGCGGATTTGTGCATTCTCTTTTGTTCTGAAGGAGTCAGATATATTACTGACAAAAGTGCTTAACCTTAAATAAAGTGGTTACTTTAGATGTTTCCTGTCCATTCAATTTTTATTTTTTAAAGTTGTTTCCAGTATTTAGTGTTTAGTTCTTTTACACTGTAGCAAACTGCTTGCTACAAATGTCACAAATAATTGCTACACTTTATACTCTGTCTGCACAGGATGGTACAGCACGTGGGATTTAGCTGAAAAAAATCTTTGTTCTTTTAAACTGTAGCAAACTGCTAGCTACAAACGTAGCAAACAGTTGCTGCAGTTTATAACTTGCCTGCAGAGAGCACTACAGTGCTCACATTTTTAGTTAAAAAAAAATTATTGCACTTTTAAACTGTAGCAAACTATGCTCTACAATATAGCAAGCAGTTTTACATTTTTTACATTTTACATTTTACATTTGTTGACCGGGCTAGTCTAGCTGGACAAATATCCGTTTTCAGTAGAGGCCCGGGGAGAAAAGCTCCAATTACCTGAAGTAAGAAAACATTATCAACAGAAAACATGATAAGCAAACTACAAAAAGTACAATGGTAGGCTTGTGTAAGAATTTAACAAAAAAACAATTGGCAAACACAAGGCAAGTTAACCAAAACAGCTGGTTAACAATACAAATTTCAGGTATGCAGTATACTAAAGTTAGAGTAATAAAAACAGATAAGAAAATCACAAAAATGGCATAACATGGAGAAGGAAGATAAAACAAATCTTTTTTTTTTTTTTTTTTTTTTTTTAAAGTAAATATTAAAGAAGTAACTGTCATCAGACAATATGTTATTTAGAGGCCCAATTAGTGGATAGTAGGGTGAGATAGGAGTAAGGGAGAAGTAATTTTAGTCAGGTTTAGCACAAGGACATAGCCACTGAGTTTTAAGATATTCTTTGATGTGTCTTTTGAAAAGGGGTGTGGAGTCTAGGTTAGTTATTTCTTGAGGGAGTTGATTCCAGATTTTCCCAACAGAATTTGAAAATAATGAGTCACCAGCTTTATTGTAAGATTTAGTCGGGGCTACTAGGAGTTTATTAGCAGAGCGTAGAGTAGCTAGGTTCTTATAAGGTGAAATAAGTTTTGTAAGGCTTGGGGTAGCTTCAGGGTAGTGAAGAGACTTATGAATGATAAGTAGTTGCTGATAGAATAAAAGGCTATTTAGCTCTAACCAATTAAGTTGCCTGAGGTTGAGACAATGGTGAGTTCTGAAGAGAGTAGCAGTAATGAATCTAGCTATACTATTATAACAGGTAGAGAGTTTGGTCATGTTATTTTTTGATAAGTTAGTATATATAGCAGAGGCATAGAAAAGGGTAGAGATCAGGTGGGTCTGGGGCAATGTTTTTTCTGGCTGCTGGGGTAAGAAAGGGTTTAATTCTGTAGAGAGTACCTATTTTTTTGTTAACTGATGTAATGGTGTTGTTAATATGGTCATCAAAATTAAGATGGTTATCAATAGTTACACCTAGTAGTCGAGTGGTCTTGTCTGGGTTAATACACGTAGCATTATTAGAGGAGATAGTGAAGAAAGGTGTTGAAGATTTGTGAGTAGGAGTGAAGAGAAGCAGTTTTGTTTTTTTGGCATTAAGAAGGAGGGAGTGTTCCATAAACCACTTTTCTACATTATAGAAGACTGTTTGGGTGAGGGACTGGAGGGAGGAAACATTATTAGCAGCACAGATTAAAGTTGAGTCATCAGCATACTGAATGCAGATGGCTTGGGGTATATTCATGTGTAGGTCATTTATAAATAAAGAAAAAAGAAGGGGACCTAAAATAGAGCCTTGAGGAACCCCAATGTTTACTGGTAGTAAGGAAGATAGTGTATTGTCCCATAGCACTGCTTGTTGCCTGTTTTGGAGATAACTCCTGAACCATTGAAGTGTTTGTGAGCCAAGGGAATAGTGCGTTAGTTTATCAAGAAGTATGTTATGGTTAACCATGTCAAAAGCTTTTGACAGGTCTAGGAATAGAGCAGAGGAGAGAAGATTATTGTTCTTGTGGTTATTTATAGTGTCAGTGAAGGAGAGGAGGGCAGTTATAGTGCTGTGGGAAGGTCTGAAACCATGTTGACAATTTGCTAGTAATCTGTTTTGTAGAAGATAGTTGAGAAATTGTTTGTGTATGCATCTTTCCATAATCTTTGCTAATGGGGAGAGTAAGGCAATAGGGCGAAAGTTTGAGAACTCAGTAGAGGAGCCACCTTTATGTAGAGGAATTATATGAGATATTTTCCATAAGGTGGGAATTTTTCCTTCAGAGATAGTCCTATTAATAAGTATGGATATGGGGTAGTCTATAGCTTCTGCAGCAATTTGTAGGTATTCTGATGGCAGTTGGTCAGCAGATGGAGTACAAGGTTTAAGTTTCTTGATAAGCTTATAAATAAGAGATGTAGCTACAGGTTGAATGTGAAAGGCATTCGAGGTGGTGCTAGGGGCATTTGGTAAGATACCTGTGGATGAGGGTAATGAATTAGCTAGGGTTTGAATGACTTCTGTAAACTATTTGTTAAAGGCATCAGGGATTTGGGTGGAATTGTTAAGGTTAGGGCCTGAAGGGGGTGGAGTAGTTGTATGTCCTGGTTTAAGAAGTGTGTTAATACCTGACCAGAATTTTTGAGGGGTGTGTTGACTGAATTGTTGAAGGTGTAGATAAAATTCCTTTTTGTCAGTAAGAGTATCTTTTTTAGTTGCATTTCTTAATTGTTTAAAGAGGAGGTGATCTGATGGACATTTAGTAGCTCTCCATTTAGCCCACATTTTATTTCTCAGGATCATTTTCTTCTTAGTTTGTTTAGTTAGCCATCGTGCTATTTTGGATCTTATCCTAGTAGAGCGAATGGGAGCGTGAAAGTCAAGGATCTGTAGAAATTTAGTATTAAAGTAGGCTGCTGCTTCATTAAGTTCAAGGTGAGTCAGTGGAGACCAGTCACATGCTTTTAGTTCAGTCAGGAACTTTTCAGGATTAAAGAATTTCTTTGAGCGGGATGTCTTGAGTTTATGGGTAGTTGGGATATGCAATTTTTGTCTAACAACATATGTGAGCATATGGTCACTAATATTATCAAGAAGAGTTCCTGGAGTGTAGATGTTAGGATGGTTATTAACAAGGATCCAATCAAGAGTTGTTTCTTTTTTGTTAGGTTTGTGGATTCTAGTTGGAGTGGTTATTAATTGAGAGAACCCATAGAGGTTTATGTGGTTAGTAGGGTGCTGGGATGAACAGGTTAACCAGTCAATGTTGAAGTCACCAAGTATTATGGTTTCTTGGGGTAGTTGGTTAGAAAGTGAGCTAAGCAAGTTTTCAAGAATATGTGTATTATTTCCAGGGGAAAGGTACAAACAAATTAGAAAGATTGATTTATTATTGTTAATTTCAAGTTTGATTGATAATATTTCGGCTTTGGAGTCTAGTGATGGAACTTCATTATAGAGGGTTACTTGAAGATTAGATTTATACATAATGGCTATACCTCCACCTTTCTTCTTTATACGGTCACATCTAAGTATATTATAGCCAGGAGGGGTGATTTCTTGGTCTTTAGTAGAGGGTTTTAGCCAAGTTTCTGTGAGACATAGAATATCAAATGAATGTAAGTCTAGGAGTGCATGTAGGTGGTGAGTTTTGTTATTTATGCTTCTAATATTAAGGTGAGCTATTTGAGGGGATTTGGCTGCTTTAGTACATGATGGTGGTATTGGTAAAGTAGTATTATTTAGATTTAAATTACAGTTAGTATTCGGACCAGGGTTAGGATGAATATCTCCATGTAGGAGGAGGCTGCACTGGGGGTAAAATTGAGATTTAAGGATCTTTGGTGTGCTATACAGATACTTTTTGTACAGTTTAGATCACACATGGAGTATGACAGTGCTACAGTTTGACCACAAATGCAATACTGTTTTTAGAACCCAATATTGTACTAAAGAATGATCAGCACGATCTCCCAATTGTGCCCCTCATGCCAGGAGCAGTCAAGGAATCCCCAAATGACTTAAACCTTTGTTTCAAATAAACAGCAGATGCCAAAAATATGGACTGAAACTAAATGCCAAAAGATGCATTACTGTATCCTCTGGGAAGACATCTGCTCCAGGGAACTACCACGTCAACACTATGCCCCTAACAGTTGACCCATTTGCACAGGATTTGGGAACTTATCTGGACAGTAGCCCAGCTTTTGACCGACATATTATTGCAAGCAAGTCCTTCTAAATTGCACATCTTATAAACAAAGGTAAAGTGTCTAAATTTAGGGATGTCATTTTCCCATTTATTCAGTCCTCATTAGGCCAACCATTGAATATAATGCCCCTTTGGACAAGTATCTGTTCAGACACGTGCAACAACTGGAATGCCCACTGAGATATCTTACTAAAGGGATAAAAGGCTTAAAAACCATATCCAACATAGTATGACTAAATGCCCTGTTACTATATGCAGTATTCAGCAGACGGCTAAAACATGACCTGTGTCTGGCATACAAGGTATACTCCAATCCAATACTGATGGATTAACTGCCCATCAGCAAGTCAAATAGCATCAGAAATACATGGTCTATGGATTTAAACATGTTCTGCAACATCAGCAGAATGGTTTGGAAGGACAGGTATATCTCACAGAGGATACTGCCACTCTGGAGCACACCCCTCATACACATAAAACTAAGTTCCTCCCTGTTCATATTCAGACAGAGCTTGAATTTATCAATGAGAAACTGAACATTTACCCCAGGAATGCCCCCTGTACTACTACTGATGGAAAGAGGCAGCTCCTAAATGCTTTATCCCATGCATAGGTCCCTTCAAATTATCTATAGTAAAAGCCTTATTGTTCTGCCTTATAATGGGAGTCATTCAAAGGAAGCATTAGGTCACCGTGACATAAAAAAGAGGAACTGACATCTAGAGTAAAGTATAAGAACTTTAGCTTGGAACACTGTGTGAAAATTGGTGTGCACATTTTGACTATGGCTGTGACACAGAGTTTTAAAATATGCTTGTCACCAACAGATAGTTAAGGTACAGAGAAGGAGGTGTGGTATTCTATATAATAAAAGAGCCATCTGCACAAAGACGATCTTACATTTAGTAGATACATGATGTATTCAAGAAGCACTGCTGAACCTAACATTGACTGACACTAAAGTTTTCTTATTAAGTAAAACTACATCTCCTCAAGCCAGGAACATCAAATTAAATGCAGTTTTTCTAGCATCCTTGACAGCAGTCTAATTCTATATTAAACTCCACGTGCTTCTTAAAAGAATCCTTCAAAATGAGACTAAATGGTCTTATTTCTCTAGTGTCACAATTGAACCGAATACTTCTTTCCCTCACTTCTTCAGAATTTAGCTCAGTGGTTACAAAGTCATTTCCAGCAAACTGCATTCAATCCCCCCAAAAAATGTTACAATATGGGGAGTATCAATATTACTAACAGGGTGTGGGATGGGAAGGCAGAACAATCATTTTGAAATGTTTCCTTATCAATTTAAATTAAACCAGATAGATTTAACAACATGCTAGTTAACATTCTGCTGGAGAAGGATAAAGGATCATTGCTCCATAAATGTATCAATAAACTAATCTCCAAACTAAGAATGACCACTTTTGTATTTAAGTTGAAAATAATAGTAAAATGATAACATATTGCACTCAGGTATAGAATGTTGACCTTGGTTAATCACTAGAGAAAATTCATTAAACCATATGGAATTGTTTTGTTTCTGAACTGTAAAAAGTCACATAATTTATTTTCTAATATACAACCTAGTTATTTATTTTGAAGCAACCTGAAAATCTGATCACAAGAAGTGCATGAATGTGGTTACTACACACAAGCATCAGAGTAAAGAACAGTATAAAGTATACATATGTCATCAATTTACTTCACAAATTCTTGTCAGGGTGTAACTCAATTCCTTTTGTCCAAATGCAGCTATTTTTATGACAACTGCAATGTACATCACATTCTGGAAAAAAAAAAAAGGTTAGGCTACAGAGGCTATTAAGCTAAAGAGCCCTGGGCAAAGAGATGACATGAATAAGGAATATGTTTTAATGAAGTACATATGTTCAGTTTGCCTATGAATAATCTAAAGGGAAAAAGGTGTGGAAGCATAGTAACAACTGTTGTGTTTCACTGCCTTTGAAAATAAAGCATAATAATCATTGACGAATGCCAGCAATTTCTTAAGCCCTTTTATTGTTTAATGGAATGGTGACACCATTTATGGCAGAAACTGGACTGTTTTCAAATACAGCCTGACAAGCAGCCCTAGCAATTGACTAGAATAACTGTTTTAATGTAACCACAACTTTATTAAGACCCTAACTTCTCGGTCAGTCTGTTTCAAAAAAGCTAATTAATTTTCCAGTTCCACGCCATTAGCAGTTTCAGTACCTTTGTTATTGTATAGGACTCAAAAATAGACATGATCATTGCATTTGTTTATATACTCCACACTACAACACTGTATCTTTAATGGATACTAAGGATTAATTTGGACCAATTAGCACACAATGTCTGCTACTGATAATTTCAAATGCCACTATAACATGAAATTTTGTTTCAGTCCAGTAGTGACACGGTCATCATCATTATCAGTGTCATCAATCCCATTTTCCCATGTTGACATGGGCTCACGGTGTAACATCAGCATTAGTCAATGTGACAAAATCACCTAGATTCAAGGTGTACGCCAGCAAGCTTTTAGCACTGATTTGGTATAATCCTGTAGTGCATTGCATTTCTGAAGGAGCTATGTACTTGAGTTACATTATGAAAGAACTCAGAGTTCTTTAAAAACTGTAGGTATCTCCTGACATAAGGCACTATGCTTACTTTACCAGAGAAAAGTGAATAATCAGTATTTATTTTGAAGTATAGAATGAGGTAAAGCAATATAAAAATAAATAAATTCACTGGCAGAGTCAATAAACCCTACATGATCCACTAAGACTGTGCCTGCATCGTTCTGCAATGCGTACATGGTAGCACACTGTTTTGGATTCAGTAAGCAGTTCTACATGGTGTGTACAGATATACAATCATGGTAAACACCATGACATGCTAATTACAGAATAAGCAGCTGAATTATATGCTAATCAACCAATCTAAGATGGAGGAGCTATTCAGTAAGCTATGAAGCAACCATGTAGACTCAGTGCTGTTTTTTCTGTGAATTCTGAAACCTAATGGAATATAGCCACAAAAAAGAAGTCCACACAGAAGAATGTTAGGGGTTGCTGTTGCTTTAATTCATGTGTATGTGTAACAGGCTAATGTCTGTGCTGCTGCTGATAGTCCATGGGCAAGAAGGAGAAGAGTTTTCAGACCCTGTTTAACTTATCACAATCTGCATGAGGTGGAAATTGTATAGCAATATAGGATAGATAGAGACACACTACAGGAACTCTGCAACTTCTGTTATCCTCAGCTTAGACCTAGGGCAAACCAAGGGGAACCAGTACCAGTGGAGACAAAGGTATGTGTAGCACTTAGAAATTTGGCTACAGGAACCTTTCAGAGACCAACAGGGGACCTGCTGGGGGTGTCACAGGAATCAGCATCCAGGATCCTCCATCAATTCCTGAATGCTATGCTTCAACATGCCAGTGACCGCATATATTTTCTCTGTACTCCTGAGAACAGGACCACAAATATGAAGGAGTTCTATCCTGTAGCACATTACCCTGAAGTACTGGATGCCATAGATTGTAAACATATAGAAATAAGGCACCATCCGTGGAACAGGGAAGGGTCTACATAAATAGAAAGGGCATCCACTCCATTAACTGTCAAGTCATATGTAACGCTAAGGGAATCATCCTGAATGTTTGTGTTGACAACCAGGCAGTTACCACAACTCAGAGATCTGGCACATCTCCCAACTGTATCAGATGTTCACTAGGCGTTATATCTCACAGGGTCATTTACTGGGAGATGCAGGTTATGTACTGAATCTGTGGTTGATGACGCCCATCAGAAATGCACACATTCCTGTTGAAGAATGCCAAAATGAGGCACACACTCAAACCAGAAATATCATAGAACGTGTGCTTGGGGTGCTGAAGTCATGGTTCCTTTGCCTGTATACATCTGGGGGTGCCCTGCGGTACAGTCCACGTACATGTACTGAAACAAGAGCAATGTGGAAGAAAGATACCCAGACAGTTCCAATAGTAGTAGGAGCAATGGGTCTTATAAAAAAAAAAGAATCTAAAATTGTATTTAAATATCTTACCAATACACGTAACCCCATACAAATTGCAAAAGCAGTCATTACTGGACACATTGCCGGTGCTGCGAAGAGCAGTTTTGGCTGGCATCAAAGATTGAAAAATATACTAATTTCATGAACTTTAATCATACTTTGACTTAGGAATGGGGTCCATTCCCATCATGGCATTAGAAACCCAAAAGATTTGAAGAAATTTAAAAGAGTAAAATCTTCACCATCTGTGTTATGCTTTACAACATCATCCTGAGAAAACAGCTTCAGCAGGATCAACATGGGGAAGGGGCACACATCCCTGGACAAATGTCAAGGTCACCACAACCACATGCAGATGAGGAGTCAGAGTGGGAACCAGTAGGTGCTGTGGGTGTAGGCAGATGTAGGCGTGCTCAATATGCCCTCACACTTGCTAAGAGGCAACACTCACTCACCACCGAAGGGGCTAAAATCTTCATCCTCTGTACAAACTTAGAGTAAGAGTGATACCAGGGAATGATCACAACCTTTAATTACATGTTAACACTGTGTACTTCTAGCATTAGACAGACTCAGCCCTCAACTAAAATTCTAGCAACTGCTGTATTTACAAGGTAAGTGTTGAACATGTAGTATTAATACAAACTTGTGTAATAATAGAAATGAATGGCATAGCCATGCATGTGTTACCTGGTAGTATAAGTAAGTAAAAGGTGGGTGATTTGTACAGCAATGGCTTCAACATGTGACAGCTGAGATTTATGTGAATACATGTGTCCTCTATCAAGTAATACGCCTCAAGCATCAGAGATTCACACATTCATACCTCTCAAAAGTATTCATGGTCACTGAATGTTCTCAGTTTGGCCTCATACTTTTGTACTGGAAAATCATTAGAAAGAGAAGTTAGAAAGTAATGAGATCTATTTCAGTTTCAGACTTCATAACCCTCTGAAGATTCTTAAAAATGCTGATGCAAAAACTGTTTTGATTCTAGCAACTGTCTGCCTTTGTAAGACCAAAATATGTCAAAAGTACAATTAGCAAAACATCACAAACACAGATTTTCTAAGCACTAAGTCAGCCATGCACCCTAAGCATCAGACAAAGCTTATGTATCCCTGAATCCAAAAGACAGAAAACAAGGATATGGCATAGTTATCATCACTTGTACAGGGTGTTGTGTTTGAGGGGGCAGGAAGCCTAGGCTGACACAATAGGTAAGTGAGTGTGTGTGAGTAAAAAAGAGAAACAGGCAGTCATTTGGATAAAGTAACAAATGGCCATTTAGACAGAATGAGTCTTAAGCCACATGTCTGAACCATGTAACCATGTAATGTCAGATGCACTCCTACTACCTGAATGTTACTGATGTCTGCTGGATGAGGTTTTCCTCATGAGAACACCCAGGACTATGACCCCATGGCCTGCCATGTCTGGGTGTGGACACCTCACCCACTGATGGAGCAGTGAAAGTAGTGCACTATAGGAACATGATCGGGCATGGCCATGTCATTTAACATTAGATGATTTGGCTGACCTATGCCTAGGTGGATGCCATCCCCCACCCAGCAGACATTCCATCATAGACACCACCCATTCCAACATGTCATTCATCCAATACATTGAATCAGCAACACGATGGAGGCAGACACACATCAGCCTGTGCCACATCTACAACCTTAAGCATTTCTCTGGAGGACCTATTGAAACATGCCTTTTCCTCCATGATGGCCTTAAGCATATGTTGAGTGGCACAGGAAGACACACCTGGATCAGGAGAAGGATGGACAGCAGGCCTCCTCAGAACATCCCTAACAACCCTCTGGCATGGCACCTCGCCCACACTTTGGTTATGGCTATAATCAACAGGCAATGCAGGAGCAGTGAACATAATACCCTGATCGAGAGTCTTACCCTCCACCTGCCCAATATCTGAGGGCTCACTGGAATGGGTTAGTGTAGGCCTACTGGCTATGTTGGATGGAATAAGACCAATAAACAGTGCTATGTAAAAATGAAGTTCAAATACACAAACCACGCCAAAAATAAAATTTAATGCAAAGCTTTCGGGCTAACCACCCTTCATCCAAATACACAAACCATGCCAAAAATAAAATTTAATGCAAAGCTTTCGGGCTAACCACCCTTCATCCAAATACACAAACCACGCCAAAAATAAAATTTTATGCAAAGCTTTCGGGCTAACCACCCTTCATACAAAGTGAAGGGTGGTTAGCCCAAAAGCTTTGCATTAAATTTTATTTTTGGCGTGGTTTGTGTATGTGTTTGATGGAATTACAGGGAATAACTGAATATCAACTTCAGTGTCAGATTCAACCTCTGCACCCCCTTACTGTATTTCTGTTTGGCCACCATCATCATCAGAATCTGATGATACTTTGACATCAGGTGGTAAGAGTGCTACACTGCCACTATCAGGATCAATTGTGATAATAAGCAACAAACTCAGGAAATAAATTAATACCTACACTACTATACTTCAGTATATGCTCACAAACTAACAGTGGTGCCATTATTACAGACAGTGCAGCAATACACAAAACAGTCCTGACAACCACATCACAATATAAATATTTCTTTGAACTGCTCATTAGTACTGACATAAAAATGTTTGGCTTAGTTGGGAGGGTGGCCTAATGGTTAAGGTGTTTGCCTTACAAACACAAGGTGCAGGATTTGAGTCTCACAAGGGATAATTGGCTAGGCTTAAAATGCTCGCAAGGGCAGTTAGCTTAGTGCTAACCTATGAACCATGTGCAGATGATTGTACACTCCCTATGGAGGATGGGCCTAGAAGAACTTAAGCAAAAGGTAAGGACATCATCATCACAATTAACAGTAACACAAGGGGTTAAAACCTTTTGCCCTTTATATGTCCATTAATGATACTTTTAACAAGAACTCGGATGACACATCCACCCTAAGCCCATGTGTAATCAACCAGAATGTGTTGTTAACTGTATCAATGTACAACTATCCCCCCCAAAAAATATATTTGTGTCAAACAGAACTAAAGTATTGCTGTCAATATTTTACTATACAAAAAGTATTTAACAATTGAGATAGGTAAGCCTACCTGGAAGCTCCTTCTGGGATATACTGGTCCTCCATGAAACAACAGCACCAACATCAGTGACATGCTGTTGTGCACTTTCCAGTGAACTCTCTGGATCCCTGACAGTGGACAGGAACTCTTCATTTGTGTCAGTGGTGGCTCTGTAGCAGGCCACCCCAGTAGCTGTCGATTTGTGGGCCATTGCAGGTGCTCTCTTCCAGGTTGCGCACCTGATCATATGTCCTGCTCTGGTCACCTACTGCATTCACATCAGCCACTATCTGCTGCCAAATTTTCCATTCTGCCAGACAATTCCCCAGGTCCCCTCTTATGTATAAAGGCAACATGTTGCCTAAATACTTACACAATTACCTCATTCTCAGGGTCACTGAAGGAGGGTTTACGGGGATTGGGATGCCTGGTTCCCATAGTCATAGGTGACATAAAACACAAAAGAAGGATAATACACATAAGTATCACATAAATTAAAGTCCTGCTTAAATATAACACACAAAAGGTAATATTTCAATATTACCCTCTGGAGAAACAAAAACAGTCAAGCTATTTGAATATAAAAAAAAAATTATTATGTGGTTGTAACAAATTACAATCACACATTAAGCATGGTTGGAGCCAAAACAAGGAGACCAACAATAGCAAATTTTGTTTGTAGAAACACAGAAATTGAACTTTGCTCCCCCACCTTCAAAACAAAAGGCAAATGACCCATTTTGCTAACAAACCATCACTGAACTGCTAAATGTGCTATCAAATAAACTGTCCCCAAAACATGTGTATACATTTACCAGAGAACATTCAATTTTATACAATTGCCAGTAACCTCTAGCTGTGGCCAGCACACTCCTAGAGTTGTCCATGGGGCATCATAGAAGGCTAACACCCTGTGTCATTGACAATAGGATCACAGTAAGCAAACTACTGGAGAAAAAGGTTTAGGATTCCTGTGTGAGCTTACTACCTAGGACATTTTTGTATCTAGGTCTGGCCAATGTTCGAACAAATGAGATGTTTGACATTTTCTGTTTTTTCAACTGTTTGTACTTTGTGAGATCAGCGGACATTGTATTTTTCCAGTGAGTGTTTGATTTGGATTAGACGGCGAGGGATGGTGTATGCTTTTAAGTAACTTGCTTGCCACGATAATTACTGAATAACTGACTGTACCTTATCCCTACTAGGTGGTTAGTGCACGCACCCAATCAGGATAGCCAGTTCATAGGTAGGTACTAGGCTATCAGCCCTGGAGCATATACAAGCCCAGCCAAAAAGGTACCCTGGATTTTGACACCCAAGAAAATTATTTTCCTGTGCCACTGTCGAGCAGAGTCACAGAGGTGATCCCCGGGGTGAATTTCCTATTTCCCATCCGATCATCAAAATTTTTCTTGAAGAGTGCTAATGAGGAGTTTTGTTTGATATAGATAGCTAGTTTATTCCAGAGTATGGGAAGTCTCTGGGACAGGAATTTATCCCTCTGGCATGTTCCGTTTATTGTGGTAACAAGGTTTAGGTCCCTAGAGCGTGTAGCTCAGAGGGATTGGGATTTCTTTAAGTGGAGCATGTCCAACAGCTCTGGGTTTGACATAGCTTTGTATGTTAGGCAGAGATCACCTCTGAGTAGGCGATATGCGATGGAGTAAAGCTGGAGTTTTTTGAGACGGTCTGCATAGGGCATCTGTTTGAGGCTGGTAATCCTCTTTGTGAGGTATTTCTCTGGCCTTTCCAGTTGTTGTAGATGTCTTGTGAGGTACATACCAAAAGGGGCATTGTACTCTATAATGGGTCTAATGAGTGATGAGTAGATGGGAACAATGACCTCTTTTTTTTCTGGATGAGAAACCTTTTGTGATGAGGTGTGCCACATAGAAGGATTTCCTGACTACTGTGGCGATGTGATTATCAAAGGACAGACTACTGTCTGCCTGTGTCCCAAGGTCTCTTATCACACTTTTGGTGTTAAGTATACTACCGCCTATGTTGTAGTTCATGGGTACAGAGTTTTTACCAAAGGGGATGACAGTGCAATTTTTGGCACTGAGCTTGAGGCCACGGCTTTGACACCAGGCATCTGTCTCAGTGAGGCCCTTTTGTAGGATGCCCACATTGTTAAGAGTTTCGATTATAGCTCCGAGTTTGCAGTCATCTGTGAACTTCGTTAGCCAAATACCTTCTGTGTTAGCCTGTACTTCAGAGAAGTAGATACCAAACAGGAGAGGACCAAGGACTGAACCCTGTGGTACTCCACTTGTCACTGGTCTGAAGTCAGATATGGAGTCTGCTACTTTCACTGCGTGGGTTCTGTCAGTGAGCCAGTTGGCAACCCATCTTGTGACATAGGGATTTATGCCTAGTTTACTGAGCTTATCTATAATTCCAGAGTGGGGGATGGTGTCAAAAGCCTTGGCTAGTTATGAAAACAAAATCATAGATAGGCTGTGTGAACCACCTTACCCTTGTCTACGGCTTTGGTGACTGCTTCAAAGAAGTCTATCAGGTTTATGAGACATGATCTGCCTTTTACAAACCCGAACTGGATGGGGTTCAGAGTTTGGAGATTACCAATGTCTTTGTTTATAAGTTCCATGATGATACGTTCCACGGCCTTGCAGACCAGGCTTGTCAGGCTAATGGGGTGGTAGTTCCCGGGGTCCGTGGTGGCTCCCCCCTTGTGGAGTGGGATAACCGTCGCTGTGTGCCATTCAGCAGGCACAAAGCCTGAGGTGAGGCTATGATTGAACATGTTACTTAGGTGGGGTGCCAGTTCATTCTGTAGTTCATGTAGAACGCAGCCTGGGATGTTGTCTGGTCCCATAAATGCTGTGTTCTTGGCTTTGGTGAGTGTGGTTTTTACCTGTGCAGCCATGATTACAGGAACTTTGCATTCTTCCAGTATAGAGATGGGCTCTTTAGGGGGTGAGAGGGGGGTAAAGTTAGCACTGAACCTATCTGCCAGGATGTTGGAAATATCAGTTGTGTCTGTATATTTAGTGCCATTGTTCTGTAACTCAGAGCAGATCTGACTGTTGCCATTGAGATTCTTGACATAGCTATAGAATGCTTTGTGGTTGTCTTTAGAATCAGTGGCAATTTTGTTTTCGTAAATAGCTTTGGAGGACTTTATCAGGGATCGCAGCTTCTTACTGAAGCTGACCAGGGAGCTCCTCCACTCATGGGATTTTACTGTCTTTTGCAACAGTTTCTTCCTTCTGTTGTACAGTTTGTTTATGGCAGGGGACCATCAGATTGGCTTCCCTTTTTTGGGGGATAGCGTCTTGGTTCTGTTTGGGATAGCATGATCCATGCACTTATGTAAGTTCTTATAAAGTGCAATTGTGTAAGATTCAGTAGTCGTAACTGTATTGTCCATCTGCATGGGTGTCATGAAGTTCACCACTTCTGTCTTAAGAAGCATGAAGTTGTCTTTCGAGAAATATTTTACCATGGTTTCCTTAATGGGGGGTGGGGGCAGGATGTGGATATCTAGGGTAATTAGCTTATGGTTGGATCGGACCAATGAGGCATTGACTTCAGGTGTGGAACACCAATCACTCATGTTGGTAATGACTAGATCTAGGATATTGTTGTCCTTGGTGGGGGTGTGGATAAGTTGGCCCAGGGCATTGGAGTTTATGAATTCCAGAAAGCGTTGAGTGAAGGAGTTGGTACATGAGTAGTTTTCCCAGTTAATGGTGAGGTAGTTGAAATCGCCCATTATTAGGGTGTTTGGTTGAACACTAATATTTCCAGTACATCAAGAAAAGAGGAGTGGGAATCTTGGG
Source organism: Protopterus annectens (assembly GCF_019279795.1). Taxonomy (NCBI): domain Eukaryota; kingdom Metazoa; phylum Chordata; order Ceratodontiformes; family Protopteridae; genus Protopterus; species Protopterus annectens. The sequence goes on from NC_056734.1 coordinate 916,009,952, forward strand.
GCATGGTGGGTGATCTGTAGCAAGCTACAATTTGGATTGCAGTTTTGCCCAGAGTTAGTTGCACTTGGATAACCTCGGCTAGATTATGCTGAGCAACTAGCCTGGAAGTGTGGATATCCTTAATGAATATGGACACACCTCCGCCTTTGTTGTTCTGGTCCAGGTAACATGGCCGAAAAGTGTGGTATGAGTTATAGCCTGGTAGTGCAGGGGTGGTCTCTGGAGCCTTGAACCAGGTCTCAGTCACTGCACATATATCGATGTTCTCCATTTTAAGGAGTGCCTTGAGTGAGTGCATTTTGAGATTTAGAATTCTAGCATTGAGTAGCATCGCCCTCAGTTTTTGCTTGCCTGTTCCTGTTATGGTGGTGAATTTGTCATTTGAACCTTGCCTAAAAAAGGCACTATAGGGGAGGCAAGAACCTTAGCCAGTATCCAGAATCCCAGGGGTGACAGGTGCAGGCCATCTCTGGCAATGCATCATGGTCTGTCGACCTTTTCATCCTAGGCAGACAGATACTGGATCCCTTTAGAATGGCACCAGAAGCTTAGCCAATTGTTGAAGTCAGTCATTTTGTCCTTGTACTGCGGCATCATTCGGGTGATGGCAGAATGCTACTTAGGGCTAGGGTCATACCTGCCTGGGCTACAAGATCATAGAGCTCTTCCATGTCTCTTCATATAGTCCAGGGAGGTGCGTCTCAGGTCGTTCACACCAACATGGACAATGACAGAGTCATATGTGTATTTGTTGTGTAGTGACCTGAGTGCGTGGGTTATGTGGCGGATACTGGCACCTGACAGGCAGCTGACAGTAACCTTCTCCTTGTTTAGCTTGGTGAGTGGGACATCAGTGTGCCTGACTATAGAGTCACCTATGACTAGTGTGTTGGGAACGTTGGTTTGCCTTATTGGCTGTGGCTGAGTGGCACACTGAGTCTGCAGGCTTTATGTCATTTGGGTTGTGTTGGGGGGTAGAGGTTGCTTGCATTTCTGCTTTGAAGGTCTCTGTTGCTTGAGCAGATTATTACTGAGAGCCTCCGCGAATATGTTTGTATTTCTATTTGTGGATTTTGGTGGTGTAGATTTAGTGAGACTATGTGATGAATGTGGTGTGGTGCAAGTGTTTACCTTCTCCTCTTGACTGTCAAGTTCAGTTTTGATTGGAGAGAGCTTTACCTCCAGTTTGGCTAGATAAGTGCATCTCTCACAGGTTGTAATGTGTAGCCAAACCCTCCAAATATTGTCCCCCCCTTACTGCTTATCCACTCACTACTACAACTGCCCCCCACTCCACCCTTCCATATCCCTCTGAATACAGCCTCACACATTTCATTTTAATCTTCTCCTCTCAAACTTATTAACTATCTCTCTTCCTACACACCCTTCTCACTCAACTCATACTCTATCTCCCACCATGCAAAGAAAATCTGCCTATGCTCTAATACCCTTATTTCTAAGCCTAATCCTCTTCTGCTTACTCTTCCTTACTAGTCTCCCACAGTTTCAGCACTCCCCTCCCTTTCATACAACTGCGATTTACATTAAAAAAGACTTTCCCTTTACAACCCAAGCCTCCTCCCACCTCTACAAACATAATGAATCTTTTCTATTTCAAAGGAAGCTCTTCCTTACCCCTAGTAAACCACTTCCCATACTCACCAAACTCACCTCATTAGGTTCCAATATCTACACCTATGACCCATTAGAAAATAGATACCTTTCCATACTCTACTCAAAATTTATCACTCTCCTCCTCCTTTCTGGAGACATACACCCTAACCCTGGGTCTTCATACAATTCCACCTCTAAACCACATTCAAATAGCTCTCCCCAGCACCACAAATCTCTTCTCCTTGCCACACTTAATGCCAGGAGCCTTTGTAATAAAATACCTTCCTTTCACGCCTGGATCTCTCATAACAGACCTGATATTGTCTCTATCACAGAAACCTGGCTAAAACCACACATAAAAGATACCAAAATGATGCCCCTAACTATAAACTTATAAGAAGTGACAGACCTCAAAAGAAAGGAGGAGGAGTAGCCTTACTCTTCTCCTCCTCCTTAACAGTAACACCCTATACTACGCCCATACCCTCATTTGACACCGCTGAGCTAGCCCTCGCCCTTCTCAAAGTAAATAACAATAAAACTTTATGCATTGCCTCCCTGTAAATTCCTCCTGGTAACAATATCCCTATACTGGAAGATATTCTTGCCTGGTTCACTTCCAACATAAATAGTGAAACATAGACTGATCTTCCATTGATTCATCTACACCTTCTCAAAGCATCAACCTATATCAATTCACACAGCTAATCAAAACCCCTACTAGACTACATAAAGATTACACCACAGGTAGCATCCTTGACTGGATACTAGTCTCCCACCCAAACCGAGTTTCTGATAGTGGTACTCTTGCAAACTCCCTTAGTGACCATCTCCCTGCCTACTTATGCCATTCCCCCTCCACCATCCTCTTTCAACACAGACACATTACTACCCACAACATGCAAAACCTCAACCCCCTAATTTTCTCTAATACCTTAAAACAGATAGACTGGAACCCTCTAAAGTCCCTCCCTTTAGATGCCGCAGTTTCACATTTCAATAGAATTTTCACTGATATACTTAACCACTTTGCCCCCATTAGAACCAAAAGACTCAGATCCAAAACAGCCCCCTGGCTAACTAAAGACACAAAACTACTTATGCATCACCGAGATAAAATCTGGAAATACTACCAAAAATGTAAAACTCCCAACTCTCTTGCCGAATACAAGCAACTGTAAAATCAAGTAAAAAAACAAATAGCCACTGACCACAAATCCTATTACCTTAAACTTTAAAATAATCATAAAACCAACCCCAGAAAATTTTGGAATAGTATTTCATCAGTATTATCCCCAGGCAAAAAAGAGAACCCTTGCCCTGACCCAGACAAACCAGACCTCCACCTAGCTACCCAATTTAACTCCTTTTTCATTGACTCCATAGGCAAACTCACCTCTTCTTTCCCTAACAACATCCCCCCAACTTAACTGATAACAAAAACTTAACATCCATGAACCCTAAGTCCTCCCCTTTTACTCTCAAATTCATTCCTACCTACACTATAAAAAAGCTCCTACAAAAGTTAAAACATTGCTCTAATGCCCCAGATGACATTCCATCATACCTCCCAACTGTCCCAAATTACTCGGTTTTTACCAAGTTTTGGGGTCCAAGTAATGGGGTGCCACGATTCCCAAGTGACACCCCTTCATTTCCGATTCTTGTTTCTTTAGTTTTTATTTTTTCACTTGTTTTATTTTTTTATTTTTTGCGCTTTAGCTGACGTCATCACATGCGTGATGACGTCAGCTTGTCAGGGCTACTAGCCAGTCGGAATGGAGCTCGCCGTGCACATATTTCCGGCTGGTTCAAATGCTTTTGTGAGCGGGAACAAACCAGATGGATTTACTTTTGGTTAGAAGGCTTCATTTTTGACAAGTCTTTATTGTTATTTAAGTCTCGCTTCATTTTCAGCAAGGATATTATTTTCGGCAAGGATTTTATTTAGAAGGTCTTGCAGCAACGCTCGAACAGAGGGTTGGTGAGTAAGCTGAAATAATGTTATGTTCAGAAAGGGTGTGTGTGTGTGTGTGTGTGTGTGTGTGTGTGTGTGTATGACAAAGAAAGAGAGGGAGAGAGAGAGTGGAATGGGAGGCGAATTGAATGTGGAGTGCGTTTTCACTTGACTGTAGCAGTCAGACAAGAGGATGAGATACCGAAGAGGGCAATGGTGTTTACTCATTTGACAAACTGTTAATTTAAAAAGTCATTTGAATTACCACAAAGCAGTACTACAGAAGTTGGCAAAATGTATGTTAAGAAGAAACGTGATTTTTATTTATTTATTTTTTTAAGATAGCTTCACATCTTTCTATATCTCTCAAGTTAACCACCAATACATGTTTTTGTCCCCTCTTTATTAATAAAGAAGTATATATTAGAGCACATACCCATTATTTTCCCTTCCTACTCATGAAGGTTAATCAATTTCTGTAGTACCTGCTTGGAGTTGAAGAAGGGCTGTATTGTTAATTGAAATAGTGGGTTCTATCACGTTTTATCAGAAAAATGTAAAGCTAGGTATTTATTTTATAACTGGTTTTCTGTACAGTTGTGCGCTTGTAATGCATTGCACTTGCTGTCACAACCATGGGTATTACATACGAAGTGTTTTTTCTTAAGTATTTCTTAAGGCTATGTAGCTGTTCATTTGCATGCTGCTACAGTTGTTACACAGTAGTGGTGCTGCCCTAACCATGAGTATTACCAAGGGAGAAAGCGGTGGCACAGCGAAGCAATTTGATAGTTATGTGGTGCTGCCCTAACCATGCAAGCTCATTATTTTCAGTAATACCTGGTAACTTAGGCTAGGGTATACAAAGTACCAGCTGAAGATACATGCTCAGGGCTTACCATTCAGCATTGTATGACTGGTTCACAATTTGGGCTTTCTGCCTAAAGTTATATTTTAATTCTGCCATGCAGTAAAATGATAATGCACTAGTCAAAATAAACAGCTGCTGATCAGTTGAACTTTGAAGCACTTGAATAGTTTATGTTATCAAAATCCAGATACATGCACTTTCTGTAGCTATTTTGCAGTTTTTACTTGAGAGGCAGTATTAGTAGCCATCAGTTTATCACTAGTACTGACACTGCTGCAGGATCTATCACTATTCTGCAGCTGCCATTAATGGAGTGCCTGTGCCACAAAGGAAAGTTTTGGGGAGCTGACTTTACATCAAGCTTCAACTCAAGCAGACTAGGAGCAAGCAAAACAGGCACAACCAAGAAAGTCATGACATCAGCATTTAAAAAAGTATTTTTAAAGTGTTTAAAAAGTATTTTTGAAAATCTTATCACCTCCAGGCCTATTTGTGTTATGCTTGCCTTTCAAAAACAGAATTTCAGGATGAGGTAAAAAAAAGTAGCAAAGAAAAAGTGGGGGGTCCATATTTTATATTTACCGATGCCTGCACATTAGTCACAGATTTAGCTGCATGTGCAAACATAATGTAATTGTCCGTTTTGCTCCTTTCAGCACATCAGTTCATGGTACCAATGATAAATCTAACACTGCCTCTTACACAGACATGCTGCACAGCATCATTTTTAGTGATTAGTATTATTTTTAATTAGTTTTATCCTAAAAAAATGACATGACTACATCACTAATGAATACAACTAAATAAAAACACAAATCAGGGGAACTAAAAGAAAACTTTATTGAGCAACTAAAGTGAAAAGATAAGTACTTTCTTCTACTAAAGAATTTTCAAAAGATCTAGACTTCAGGAAGATGCATAATGCTTGAGCAACCTGTACAAAACAAGATGCCCACCATAACCAAGAGCTGCTAGCTTGAGGTTGCTCTTCGTCTGAGCTATTTTTTGCAAAGATTTTACACCCCTCACCACACAGGCATCTGTTTTTCAATTTGCATTTGAAAGTTGTCATCCCACAATCCCATTGGGGTGGGCGAGGTTACATAATTATGTATGCAAATTTTATGTTAATCAGTGTACAGATTTGTACCTATTTTTCATGGGCCTTGTCCAGATTTTTGATGTTTCCAGGTTGAGAGGTATGCATTCCATCCAAATTTCTCCAACTAGCTGCTGATGGCATAAACCTTCTAATCAGCATCCTAATCATTCATTCCATTCAGAAGTCCTATGTACCATACCTCTGGAAAAAAGCCTTCATCATCCCCCTCCATAAAGGAGGTACAAACTGTTCAGTCTCCAACTTTTGCCCTATTGCTATCCTATCCCCTATCTCTAAGATACTCAAAACATTTATTCACCTCCAACTATTACCCTGCCTATTGGACAACCAACCCCTAACTCCTACCCAACACGGGTTTATACCAGGACATAGCACCACCACTGCACTTCTTTGTTTCCTCAAAATCATTAACTCTGCTCGTGACTCTGGGAACATAGTTTCTACGCTCCTCCTCAACTTATCTAAAGCTTTTGACACTTTCTCTCATGTGCTTCTACTTTCTAAACTCTCCCATCTTAATCTCTCCTCTTCGTCTGTCAAATGGTTCTCCAACTATCTCTCAGCCAGGGAACAAGCTGTAAAATGGAACTACTGCACTTCCTCTTTCCTTCACACCCCAACATGTGTACCCCAAGGCTCTATTTTGGGTCCTTTACTATTTAACATTTTCATCAATGATTTCCACCAAAAGATCCCACTGGTGCAATACACAGACGACTCCACTATCATCTGCTCAGCCAAAACTCTTCCTTTACTAATAAACCTTACGCAAGAAGCCTTCTCCTCCACTGAGTCCTGGATGCTTGACAATCACTTAGCCCTAAATGCCTGCAAATCTAAAATAATGATCTTTACCTCTTCTAGACATATTGCTGCTGACAAAGCATTCTTCTCTATACTTAGCCTAAACAAAACAACTATTGAAATAGTTCCCCATACAAAACTTCTGGGCGTTATCGATGACCAGGTAAAATTTGATATCCACCTACAAACCAATATTAATAAGACTCATCAAAAACTTGATATGCTTTATCGACACAGGCGCTACCTTTCTCTGTCTTCTAGACATCTCCTATCAACCACCTACCTCCTACCCTCCCTTTGTATGGAGCTCTGCTACTCTCTAACCTCCAATCATCCCTAAAATCTAAAGTTTCCTCATGTTATAACAAAATTTCAAAGTTTGCCACAGGATCCAAATCCTCTACTCATCATTGCAACTCCCTACATGCTCTAAATTGGTTGGAACTCCCTAGCTACCTACATTTCATTCAACTAACTACAGCACACAAGCTAATTTTCAAACCCTCTAACTGTACATCACTCTCCTCTTCCCTAAAACTTCACCAGTCACATAGAACACTTAGATCCACAAATCAGAATCTCTTAGAACTTCACAAGCCTTTACATACACCAGGGCAACTTCTACTATCATTCTCCCTTGCCAGATTATGGAACTCTCTTCCCTCTTACATTAGAACTACCCCAAACCTACCATCCTTTAAAACCCTACTCCACTCTCACCTCTACTCCCTCTGGGAATGCTCCTGTACCCATCCTATCTGATTCCTGATACCTATCCCTATTCTATTCTGCTCTAATCTCTGCCACTGCTTCAATTCATCTCTCTAAAATGCCTTTGCCTAAATACATGTAGTGTATTAAATGAACATAAATGTATTGTTTTTGCTAATATCTTATAAGTGATTGACTCAGCTCATATATTTCAAGATATGTAAAATCTTGCCTTGCTGTATATTGAATGTGAAACTGTTGTTCTCATATGCTGTACTAATACATTGTATATTGTATATTGTCTTTCTGTCTGGAGCTTTTCTCCTCGGGCCTCCATTGAAAATGAGCTACCTTGGCCCAATGGACTTTCCTGGTTAACAAACTGAAATAAATAAACAAATATAGATATTTACATTTCACTGAAACCAAATCACAATAGATGAGTGTAAAAAGAAAAATAGTATTTGTAAGATTAGCACTTGTGATGACAGTTAATAATGCAGTGGATCTGAGAAAGTTAAATGCCATGACAATCATGCCTGTGCCCTCAGTAAACGTCTGTGAGGTGATAGAGATAAAACTAGCATTTGCTAATGCATTACATTCCTGCTATACATCCGAAATAAGTGAGTGAGTGCTCTCTCCACTTATGTTGGATGCTGATCCTTAGCAACATAGCTGAATCTTTATAAAGTGGTCAGTCTTTGAAGAGAGCACCTTGGCAAAAAAGTATATCTCCAACCCGAGTAACTACTCATACAAAATAGCAAACAAAACAAACTTCTCAAAAGTCCATAAACCAAAGAATGGCAAACAAAAGGCAGAGGACAAAGTAAATTTACTATATAAACTTTTACTAAAAAAATACACGATAAACATGAAGCACTTTTCGTCTTGTTAAATACAAAGACTTTTTCAGATGCAAGTAAAACCTGTCTTAAAACATTTTAAATTGATGAATACATTGTCATGTGATCCCAACCCACCCTGTGGAATCCAGTTAAGGATCTATGCATGTTTTACACTTAAAGACGTCAGTCCTATTTTACACTTTAGTGCCATTACTTCTTTCAACAATGAAGAATACATCCTATCCACCCCACTTACTGTACCATACAATGACTAATACATTCCCTTTGAGCAACAATTACTATCAAGGACACAAAGGAAGTAGAAAAATGGAAACAATACAATGAAAATAAAATAACATTCTCATTCTAAGTGGAAACAAGTAGTCTATGTTGCAATAAGGAATCATGCTATTTACAATAAAACAACCAAGAATAACTAACTGGGAGTATGCACCAGTTAAGCAATAACCTTATCACTCCCAGCACTTGGTCACAACTCATATGTGATTAATACTCTAGTCGTCTGTGCAAAGTTTTAAGTTTTAAAATACTAGAAATCGTACAGGTTTCATTCAATCCTGGAAAATTGTATGCATTCATCAAAATCTGCCAATATAACTCTCTTGCTTCTAATAGTAATGTACAAGGACCCCCTCTTGGGTCCTGGGGTATTTGGTAGATGACCATGTATCCAAAATTGTGTGTGTTGTGTTCGTTTACATGTTTGGCTAGTGCATTGTCCAGTTTAATTTTGCCTGTGGCATACTGGTGTTCATAAATATGTTCCTTGAACTTACTTTCAGTTTTGCCAATATAGTAAACTGGACAAACCTTGCATCTAGCCAAATAAATGATCATCTGAGAATTACAATCAAACCTGTAATTGACTTTGTATCTGATGTTCCTTACAGTGAAGTTGTTTGTTGTATCCATCACTTTACACTGTGAACACATGCCACACCTAAACATACCTACATTTCTCGACCCTTCTCTCATTTTGTTTTGCAGTAAGCTTTTCAAATTTGATCCTTGTACATTACTATTAGAAGCAAGAGAGTTATATTGGCAGATTTTGATGAACGCATACAATTTTCCAGGACTGAATGAAACATGCACGGTTTCTAGTATTTTTAAACTTAAAACTTTGCACAGATGACTGGAGTATTATCTACATATGAGTTGTGACCAAGTGCAGGGAGTGATAAGGTCATCACCTAACTGGTGCATACTTCAAGTTAAAGTTGTTCTCAGTTGTTTTATTGTAAATAGCATGATTCCTTATTGTAGCATAGACTACTTGTTTCCACTTAGAATGAGAATGTTATTTTATTTTCCTTGTATTGTTTCCATTTTTCTACTTCCTTTGTGTCCTTGATAGTAATTGTTGCTCAAAGGGAATGTACTAGTCATTGTATGGTACAGTAAGTGGGGTGGGTAGAATGTAGTCTTCATTGTTGAAAGAAGCAATGGCACTAAAGTGTAAAATAGGACTGATGCCTGTAAGTGTAAAACATGGACAGATCCTTAACTGGATTCCACAGGGTGGGTTGGGATCACATGACAATGTATTCATCTATTTAAAATGTTTTAAGACAGGTTTTACTTGCATCTGAAGAAGTCTTTGTATTTAACAAGACGAAAAATGATTTATGTTTATTGTGTATTTTTTTAGTAAATGTTTAGAGTGTGAATTTACTTTGTCCTCTGCCTTTTGTTTGCCATTCTTTGGTTTTTGGACTTTCAAGTCACTACTTATGTTTGAAGTGTTAGTGTATTTAAATTTCTGTTGTAAAGTATAGTTAAATCTCAGCTGTGAATTGTTGTGCACACTATCTGAGAAAAGCTGTTTGGACCCCTGCCCCTTCCTCCTCTCATATCTAATATTCTGCTAGTCTCTTTAAACAGTAAAAATAGTCTACTGCAAAATCTTTCTAAATCCTGAATTAGCTCTAGCAATAACACTTTTTTCTTTTAATTTTTTTTTCTCCCATAGTAGTAGTATTCTCACACTATAAGACTCAGGTTACTGCTGTATGACAGGACACCTGCTCACTGTCTGATATTAAGTTAGATAAAACCCAACACAAGCTATCCTTTACTTAGGTTAAACAAACAGTATTTGAAAACTGACCTGTGTTTTACGGATTGTTTTTGCTGTGCTTCGCAGCCCAGTCTCAACCCGATCCATTTGCCCTCACTCCACTCAGGCTCACAACAGTCCCTTATCCTACCCCAAATCCTACCCACCCACACTACATCTACATTTACTTTCATCTAGCTACTCCTACTCCACATAGACAGACTATCAACAAACAACACCAATTAAGTCATCAATCATACTACCCAACCAATAACTATTCTATAATGCAGCTCTATCTTCCAACCAATGAATACAGCTTTAACTCACATATCCTTTCACTCACTGAGGATTCCCATCAACTAGTAAGCCCAACTTAAAATACCATCTACATCTTATCTATTAGTCTAACTTCTATACTCTTACACATTCACTGTCAGCGTACCACCTCATATTTCAAAATAAAAAATGTCAGCAATACCTTTTCTACATCACATCCCAATATTTCTACCCCTACACAACATAAAATGTTACCCCTCTGTAGTACATGACTGATAATCCTTTCCCATACCATCTACATAGCTGCTTATTCTCACCTGATCATATCTCAACATAACTATGATGGTACATCATCCCAGTGGCATAGTTAGAGTTTGTGCACCTGGGTCTGTCCTTGAGTTTGCAACCCCTCCTCCTCCTCTCAAAAATCATGGTCCAATGGGCCTCCCCATACACAGCCCTCCCCCCTGCAGCCATCCCAGTGTCCCATTACTTGGCTATTTCTCACAATTTACCATAAACACTATAATGTGCATACTGCTTTATGCTTTACTTCTACAATGATTATTTGGATGTAATTTAAAACTTTTATTTTAATTTCATACCACAAACACTGATAGACATCTGCTAAGCAAAGCAATACAGTTTCACAATGAAAACAGACTTAGCATTAAAACTTATCTGTCCTTGACATTCAGATTCATTGCAACAGCATCAAAACCCACATTCAAAGAAAATTAATCTGGCCAGTGGTGGATAAAGTTTGCCTTTGGACTGTTTTCAAATCATAGACCCCTTTCACACATATTTAGGATTTAGGATTGTCAGAAAAATATGTATTAATGTGTGTATGCTTAATGCTAATTAAAAACTAAAATAAGTTAACACGTTTTTCATTCTATTTTATATGCACTGTTTTATATACAGTTGAGTTTCATATGAGACTGAAAAGATGGTTTTTGAAACTGCAGTGTGCTTTCTGAAACTTGCAAAATGCCCTCTGACCTAGTAATTGCTAGCACAGCAATATTCATGTTTATGCCTTTTGGAAATGTACTTGAGAAGCAGGTGATTATCTGCTAGGTCAGGAAAAATGAATGGACAATGCTATATTCTGTAAATGTAATGATTTTAAACAATCAGCTCTGTTCGAAGTATGAGAACATGTGCAGCTGCAGAAGTTTAGAGATAACATAGACAAAGGACTGTTAGAGAAATGAACTGCAATCTATACTTGCTTTGTGCTTGAATTAGCCATAGTACCTTGAATGGTAACATTGCATATATCTAACCGGTGGTAGCCAAGGCCACATTGTTTTTCTTAGGAAGTTTCTCACAAAAATTGATAGTACCAGCAGAACATTGTAAACACATTTATTACTAAATGATGATGACAAAACTTGTAATTCACTACGTCAGCTTGGTAGGCAATGTCTTATTAGAAAGTGTATAAAAATGTTAGCATTTCCTGATTCTAGTTAGACAAACTCTGTATTAGCACGTTTTTGTCTCCTTGCTGCAAGATTAAAGTGCCTTACCCTGAACCTACCGCGTTTTGATCATTTTTAAAGTATATTTTTCCTTTGACAGTTTGGTCCTTCGGACCGGAAACACCTCTCACTCTAGGCTCAGGTCAGAATTGGGCCCGGTGGCATGTACCCGTATGGAGAAGTGGCCACATCGGCTCTTCTGTCTTGAGAGACCTCCGACTGAATTGTCGTTCGAAAGAGGCCAGCCACTATTTCTGATCTGGGATTGGAGGACGAGTCAACGTTCCGGTGGATCAACTCATGGAGGGTCAGGTAAGGAGGAATTTACCTTTTTTCTGTTTTAGATCAGGGACTTGTTACAGTATTGTTTTGTCAGGGAGATTTGCATGTGCAGATCAGGGACAAAAAGATTGCTGTCTTGTCATAGATCAGGGAAACAGAATAGGTAGGCAGTTATTCTAGATAAACTGTGAAAAGGTGTAAAATCATGGTACCACATGATAAGAAAGGTTACGTAACAATTTCTGACTTAGCTAAGGCAACATGGGAAATCAGTGCACAAAAAGTTCCGAGACCCGCCCCTAACCGAAGACACGAAATATATGCAATTACAGCGTGCAGATAATGTTAAGTATTATATAAAATGGGTTGATAAATACAAATTTGACGGTAATTTAGATAAACCTTCACTTATTAATCTTGTTAGACAACTTAAAACAGACGCAAAAGGTCAGCTGAAAAAGCATCGACAATTAGGAGTCCCTCAGACACAGAGGTGGCTTCAGGAAGCAAACCGCAGGGAAAAAAAGATTAAAAATTCAAAAGCAATGTTCTTAAAGAAGATAATAACTTAGTAATAGCAACAGCCCCTCCTCTGCCCCCTCCGCTTCCCTTACCAGAATATGAAGCGAGTGGACAGCTGATCTACCTCCGCTATACCCAGCTGTTCCTGCAAAATCAAAACCGTTTGTCAGAGATCCTATCGAGACCAGGTCTCGAACATGCAACTTGAGAGGGGATATTGAATTATATGAAATAAATAAAAATTCACAAGCTATGAGTGAGGAAGAGATATGTCCACTCATAGAAGTACCAAATCCGCAGGCAGGACAGGCAGGACAGGATCCAACTCTTTTAGTATATAGACTATGGACACCAGAAGACATCCGGAAAGCAACAGAGGGAATTCCCCATCCAAAAGTTAATTTTAGAAAATTCTTAGAAGACTTACAAGGCATGAGGTTAAGTTACCATTTGAATGGAGAAGAAGTAGAGAAAGTAGTTATGGCACATGATCAGTGGCAACTGGAATCCCCGTGATGCAGAGCTTAGACCACTCCCACATAGCAACGCAGAACTGGATAATGGACTGAAAGGTCTGACAGACCGAATCTCTGAGAAATGGAAGCCTAGGGCTGATTGGACTTGCATTAATCAATGCATACAACAAGAAGGTGAAACTGTTGATAGATATTATGCCAGATTATTAGAATGTTTTAATAACCATTGTTGAATACAAGTACCTGAAGATCAAACGCATGATTCCCCATATGAGCAACAGCTAAAGAATGCATTTTTTAAAAGGCAGTATTGTGCCCATCAGCATCTTTATTACAAAGCACTTGGTAGATCATCGTACAAGTAGATTACAGTCATTACTTGAATATGCAAGACATGCCGAAAGGCATTTTAATAGCAAAAAGAAAAAGAAAACTCAAGTATTTGCAGTAGAAGATGGATCAGAAGTCTTTGTAGTACAAACTGGGAAGAAGGGTAAGAAAAATACCCAGGGAAACAAACAATCGGATAAGCAATCAGAAGACTTTGAAGAAAGAAAGAAAAGGGGTGAATGTTTCAAATGTGGGAAAAAGGGACATTTGGCAAGGGATTGCAGGCAAAATAAGAAGGTAACCACGGAAGATAAGGAGGGTGAAGAATGACTATATGATAGTCAAGAATCACTGGATAGGAATAAACAAGAAAAGACAAATGCAAATGTGGTAGCAAGGGTAGAGGATGTGACAGAAGAAGTAGAGGATGTACATGAATTCATAGATGATGAAGAAAATGAAATTTAGACTTAGCATTATTGAGCTTAGAGCTCTACTTGGCAGACACAAAACCGGAAGTTAGACTTCTGGTAGAGGGGAGGGAAGTCAAATTCCTGTGCGACTCAGGGTCTTCACAGACCATGAGACATCCTTCCAAACTACCAGAAAATTCAGAATCACCGGACTACATATTAGTGAAAGCAGCTAATGGACAGCTGTATTGGGAGTCACTCTCCCACAACATAGCAATAACTGACCCAGTTTCAGAGATGACCCAGAAAAGCAAAATTGTTGTTTCTGCAAAATGCCCAGTGAATCTCTTGGGCAGAGACCTAATGCAGATATTTGGCATAGTCGTAGTTCCAACTATGCAGGGTATGGCAGCACAAGATTTATTACAGTGGACACCAGAAGCAGAATCAGCTTACTGCAAACTGAAACAACTGATTAGTTTTAGGATTACCAAACTACCATAAGCAATTTTTCCAAACTGTAGACTGTAAGCAAGGTTATATGACATCAGTGTTAACACAACAGTATGGGGACAAACAATGCCTCATAGCTTACTATTCATCACAGCTAGACCCAGTGGCGCGATCCTTGCCCCACTGTGTACAAGCAGTAGTCACAGCTGCACTGGCAGTGCAGGCTTCAGCCTCAATAGTATTGTTAAACCCTCTCACATTGAGAGTGCCTCATGCAGTCATGATTTTACTGCAAGAAAAAGTAGCATATTTTTCTCCTGCTAGACATCTTTCCTGTATGACTATACTGTTGAGCCAATCTCATATGACAATTGAACGATGCACAACTTTGAATCCGTCAACCTTGCTCCCAACCCCTGCAGATGGCAAACCACACTGCTGCCTGCAGGAGATTGAGCAAAAGACATTACCTAGAAAAGACCCTACAGATGTTCCCTTGGATAATGCCGAGGTGACATACTATGTGGACGGCTCGTGCAGGAGGGGTCCTACAGGACAGAATCTAGTAGGGTATGCAGTAGTTTCGGATACCGAGATTTTAGAAGCAAAGTCTTTACCACACAACTCATCTGCACAAGCAGCAGAATTGATTGCCTTGACAAGGGCAAGTACCTTAGCAAAAGGTAAGAAAGTAAACATTTTTACTGACAGTCATTATGCTTTTTCTACTGTACATGTTTTTGCGCAGCAGTGGAAAAATAGAGGGATGATAACATCTACTGGTAAACCAATTAACCATGCACAATTTATTTTAGATTTGTTAGACTCTATTCAGTTACCTCAGAAAGTAGCTATTTTCAAATGCGTAGCTCATACCAAGCAACAGGATAGAATTTCAAAAGGTAATGCAAGGGCTGATACAGCTGCAAAACAAGCAGCTTCAGCTTCAGAAGTTTTTCTTTTAAGTGAGGAATTACAACCATCTGAAATTTTAGACTTAGAAATGTTAAAAACAATGCAGACACTTACTACAAATGTAGAAAAACAGAAGTGGATAAAATGAGGAGCAATCCTTGAGAAGGGACTGTACATCTCCAAAGAAAACAAACTGATTTGATATGCAGCTTAGTTGAGCCATGGGCAGTGCCATGTTTCAACAGGGGGGATGGTACAGTTAGTGAATCAAGTGTTTACGACGTATGAATTTACAAACTACACAAAAAATTTTTGTGCAGCATGCCATGTTTGTAACAAGCATCATGCACAAGGGGCATTGAAACCTAAGCAAGGTAGTTTCCCTGTACCACCGTATCCGTTCCATACTATTTGTATGGATTTTATAGAACTGAACAAATGCGAAAATAAGAAGTACTGTCTTGTCATTATAGATATGTTTTCCAAATGGGTGGAAGCTTTTCCAACTAAAAATCCAGATGCAGCTACTGTTGCAAAAGTCCTTGTTAAAGAAATTATTCCTAGATTTGGCATACCGGAAAAGATTTATAGTGACAATGGCACACACTTTGTAAATCAAACTATACAACAACGTAGCCATTATTTTGGGATATCTCTGAAAAATCATTGTGCATACCACCCCCAATCTGCAGGATTAATAGAGAGGCATAATGGAGTTCAACCTTTGAAAATTGATTAGTGAGACACAAAAGAACTGGGTGCACTATTTACCTCTGGCACTGTTGAGCATGAAGACTGTTCCAAATGCAAAAGGGTTAACTCCATTTGAAGTTCTGTTTGGGAGGGCATATTATACACCTCAATGGAAACCTCTCATGCCTGCAGAGCAAGAGGCTGACAGTTCACTTGTAGGGTGTATGAGGCGATTTTTGAATAACAAACTTTTGCAGTTAAATTCTGTTTCAGATAAAGAGCAAACAAGACAATCGGAAGCAGCAGTAGCCCCAGGTGCATGGGTCTGGGTGAAGGTGGTGAAAAGAAAAAAACTGGAGTTCTCCAAAGTGTGAAGGGGCATATCAGGTACTACTGTCGACACCCACTGCAGTCAAGATCGCGGAGCGAGCGTCCTGGATTCATTTGACACACTGTAAACTGGTTAAGAACTTTGAACTGGACAAAAACCTTGATACTGTTGTACAACGAGAACAAAATGACCAGGTATAGAGCAAACAGAGATACAGAACAATCTCAGAAAACTTGCATGATTATTCTGGTAGCTATACTGATAACATTGTTCTTTTTGTTGTGGCTTTTCCTTTTTCTTGCCACAAAAGTTGAACTGATTAAACGTGATGAGCCGAACATAGACTGGCACCCAAACTTTTAACACTTATCAGGCAATTACACGTGTGTATGCTGAGACTTTTAATGTTTCAAACTGCATACGGGGGTTATTAATGACTGCAGTCCTCCTAGGGGTCAATGAGACCTGGGAAAATTTGGTTTATGACACAGTAGCTATTAAAGCATATGATAAGGTAGCACTGTATTTGCCTGTGACACAAAAGGGAATTGTATGTTTTTATAAGAATGACACAATTCAAGAGGGTTGGAGCAAGTGCAACTACATTACAAATGTTATACCAAAGCAAACAAAATGGGTGGAACTTGTAGTTCAAATTATGACTCATTTCTTGAGTCCATGCATAAGACTATTGATCAAGTGCAACCTAATCCTGTACTTTTTAAACAACTATCTGTAATAGATAGGAAAATGTTTCATGCAGGGCAGCCATTTCGTAACAAAGTAACTACTAAGGTAGAGGATTGTTATTTTGTGTGTGGTAAGAAGGCATATAAGTGGTTACCTGAGAATTGGTCTGGCAGTTGTTTTTTGGGGTACCTGGTCCCAGCCATACAACACACTGCAGTTTTGCCTCAGGGAAATATTCGAAATACCAGAGATGTGGCCAAGAAAGCTGTCAGGAAGCCTGAAAATCCAGTGGGACAGATCGAGGTGAGCTGGAAAGACCATCATACTGTGGGTACCAAACTGACGCACATGGACTTGAGTGATGCTGTTATATCGTGGGCAGGCATATTAACTGCATATGGTGCAGTAAAATCGATTTGGGAGCTGCAAAAACTGTCTAAATTTCTCAAAGTAATGAGTAATGCAACTTTTTCTGCTCTTGAATTAATAACTGATGAACTGAATGCTATGAGAACTGTAGTGCTCCAGAACTGAATGGCTCTTGCCTTCACCCTAGTGGCGAGAGGTGGTATGTGCGCTTTAATCAAAGAAGAGTGCTGTGTGTATATACCAGATCAACACAAGATAAACGACCACCTTGAGGTGATACAGCAAGTGTCGGCCATGACCAAACCAGGCCCAAACCCTCTGACGGACTTTTTCCAGAATTTGTTTGGGGGGTGTGGTTCCATCCTAATGAACATCCTGATTGCCATTTGTGTGGCATTACTCCTATTAGGAGCATGTATTTATTGTGGTATCCCCTGCATGAAAAAGATAATCAAAGAATTTATAGATATATTAGTTTCTGAGACTTTGTATCAAAGTACTGAGATTGAAGAATTGTTAGAATGTGAAACACTTTCATAAGTTTAAACTGAATGACTTTCTTAACTGCAAATCCTGAAAGGAAGAGGTTAGGAAAAGAAGCAAACTGTTTATTCTTTTGAAAATAGAATTAAAAAGTATTAACAGGGGGGAAATGTCAGAAAAATATGTATTAATGTGTGTATGCTTAATGCTAATTAGAAACTAAATAAGTTAACACGTTTTTCATTCTATTTTATATGCACTGTTTTATATACAGTTGTGTTTCATATGAGACTGAAAAGATGCTTTTGGAAACTGCAGTGTGCTTTCTGAAACTTGCAAGATGCCCTCTGACCTAGTAATTGCTAGCACAGCAATATTCATGTTTATGCCTTTTGGAAATGTACTTGAGAAGCAGGTGATTATCTGCTAGGTCAGGAAAAATGCTATATTCTGTAAATGTAATGATTTTAAACAATCAGCTCTGTTCGAAGTATGAGAACATGTGCAGCTGCAGAAGTTTAGAGATAACATAGACAAAGGACTGTTAGAGAAATGAACTGCAATCTATAGTTGCTTTGTGCTTGAATTAGCCATAGTACCTTGAATGGTAACATTGTATATATCTAACCGGTGGTAGTCAAGGCCATGTTGTTTTTCTTAGGAAGTTTCTCACAAAAATTTATAGTACCAGCAGAACATTGTAAAAACAATTATTACTAAATGGTGATGACAAAACTTGTGATTCACTACGTCAGCTTGGTAGGCAATGCCTTATTAGAAAGTGTATAAAAATGTTAGCATTTCCTGGTTCTAGTTAGACAAACTCTGTATTAGCACGTTTTTGTCTCCTTGCTGTAAGATTAAAGTGCCTTAACCTGAACCTACCATGTTTTGATCATTTTTAAAGTATATTTTTCATTTGACAAGGATCATGCAAACATGCATGTGTTCTTTGATTCACCTTCCTGATTGTATTAAATTATATTCCTTGCATAACACAGCACACTTCTTCGAGTGTGTTTTAAATGTATTGTTTTGAACATTTTTCCAATAAGCAATGAAACAAAAAGTATGAACAAATAATGACAAAACTTCCCAATTCAGAACATTTCCATCATAAAAGTCTACTCAAACTTCTGTCATTACAATCCACCAATATCAGAAAATATGTACAATCTCTGCAGAAGTAAAAGTCATCTAAATAATTCTACATTAAAGAGATCTGTAACTAATGAAGAGGTTGCTGCTAGCAAACAACTTTATATTTCATTGTTTCATCTACAGATATAGTGCCTGTTGGCCTTGAAGAATAAGTTGCCTATGTTACATTAAACATTGATAAGCTAGTAATATTGCAATAGGGAATGATAACAGGTTCATTGTTACTAGGGATCTCCTCCAAAGGAGGACATTCTCAGGACTGTAGCAACCACCCCCTTTAAGCTCTCAGCTCCTAAAATACACTTAACACTCAACTATATCTGTCAACTTTGCAGCAAAAGAAATCTGGAAAAGGCAACATTTATTGGGGGGGCAAAGGCCCAAAACCAGGGGCACATTTTAAACATGGCTTGTATAATATTAGGAACTTGCTCTAAAAATGTTTTTGTTACCATGCATTTCCTGAAAGATAGGAAGACTGAAACTTAAATGGCTGTCATTATTTAGTGACTCCAGTCCTCACTGATTTGCCAGAAATCCACAAATTTTAAGGGGAACAGACCAAAAATATGAGCCAAACATTCCAGATATTCTGTGAAAACACCTCTACCCCCACTTAAAACAGGTGAAGCAGCAACATTCCATGAATTCAACACTCATTGGCACAATAAGAAGCAGCAGAATGCTATAGTATATTTAAAAGTGTGTATGATCAGACAGCAAAGGCTTGATACAAGAAGTGTGTGAGACTGGACATGATACTACAGGACTGTTCTTAAAGAAGAATGCCCTTAAAATTTTTTTTTTAAATTAAACTATTAAAGTAAATGTGACGGTCCCAAAAGTACCACCCAGGGCTGACCACACCTCTCACCCCAAACCCCAACCCCCACCCACAGATAGACCACTGCATCATCCAAACCACATAAAACAATAACGGCAAACTTTAAAATTTCCCCAGAAATTTTCAATACCACTTTCTTTGATCAACTCCCCTACAACATACCTCCACTTAGTGGCTCATCTCAAATCTCCTTTAAAGTTCATAAAACCACAACTAAATACCTTAACATTATTGTAAAGATAGCATCTCAACTAATAATAAGTCGAGGCATCCACCCAAATCCAGGTCCCAATACTACCTCACAGTCACCCTGTAACTTTACCAATCAACCCCTGAATATACTACATCAACCTCAGAATAAATAAGACCTGTTGCATATAAACATAAACCTTATGAATAAGGTACAAGAACGTCATGCCACCCTCTCACTCTAGTCACCAAATATAACCCTTCTGACAGACATCTGGATAAAGCCACACATAAATGACAATGAGATTATCCCTCTGGGTATAATATTCTCATATTAGACAGAAAAGTAATATTATCATATTAGACAGGAAAGGTAAAAGAGGGGGATGAGTAGCCATCATATTTAAAATTAACCTTCCATTACAACCTCTAAACTATGACACCCCAACTTTCAATAATGCTGATATCTTATTCACCAAATTAACAATAAACCCCAATAAAGTTAATTGTAATAGTAACCTATATCCCATCCGGTAATAATCTAGCTACCATAGAGCACATCCTCTACTTGACCTCAAAAACTGTTTCCCAAGAAACAATTATAATGGGTGATTTCAATATAGACTAGAATATTTGTAATTCACAGAACTCCAAGAACTATATTAACCCTCATGGATATACAGAAATCATCCGAAACTCTAGCCAAATAGATAAAAAATCTAATAATGAATACATTTACTGCCAAATCCATAATAAGAAAAACTTAAACTCCGAAACACTGATATCCATCCTCAACCAATATAATTGAGCTCCACTCAAGTCACTGCCCCTAGATTTTGACATAGAATATTTTAACAACATTTTCCTCAATATCCTAAACATATTAGCCCTTCCAAGGACAATTTGAGCAAAGGCAGTTTAAACCCCATGGCTATCTAAAGAAGCAAGAACACTTGTTAAACTAATGGACAAAGCCTGGAAGCTATAGTACACAAATAAATTCCAACCAATTTGGCTAGAAAATAAAACAAGATAGACAATATTACTATACCAATTTACAACTAAAGCATAAAAAACACAAAGTTTCTGGTCTGCAATCAAAAAATCCTACGAATTGTTCAAGCATCAACTCCCCCCCCCCAACACCAAATGACTTAGGTACAACAGCAAAGCAATTTTAACAAATATTTCACTGAAAGTATCCTATCACTAACCAAAAATAACTGCCCCCATATGCCAACAATACCTTCAACAGAAAATAATGGCCATAAAAATAGCTTCTACTTTGACCCCATCATAACAACTATCATAAAAACTACTAAAAAAAAACTAAAACCCACAACATTTGTGGCTGCAAAGTTACCAGCAAAGTATCTCAAATAGCTGCTGATATTTCATATCTTGTATAAATGCTCATCAATCGCTCTATAGCTGAACACCAAGTCCCTTAGATCTTGAAATTCGCACACATAATCCCCTACACAAGGGTGGTAATGCTACTGAGTCCTCAGATTATAAACCTATTGGCATTCTACTGCCACTTTCTAAAATTCCTGGAAAATGCATCCATGCACAGCTAATGCACTATCTCTCAACCAATCACTTCCTAGCCAATTCTCAGCATGGATTTAGACCTAACCGCAGCATGTCTACTGCCCTTTTAAGCTTCACCAATACCATCAATCAATACAGGAATGAAGGCAAAATAGTCTTATCTGTCTTACTTGATATGTCCAAAGCCTACCACAGTCTCTTACCACAAACTTCTTTGTATATCCTACAAACTAAATCTTAGTCCCTCTGCTTTAGCTTGGTTCAAAAGCTATCTAGTAGATCACCCGCACCAGTAATATGTTTACAGGATATCTCTCCTCAACTTTCTGTTACACTAGGAGTCCCACAAGGTTCCATTGTTTGTCCCCTTCTTTTCAATATCTTCCCAAATAATCTTAATATGGTTACACCTCTAGCTTCACTTATCCAATATACAGATAATTCCACACTTTTATGTTCTGTCCACACTGTACAAGAACTCCAAGACACAGCACAAAAGGCCTTCTCTGCAATTGAAACATGGTTATCAGACTCAGTACTCATACTCAGTCCTAACAAAACCAAACTTATGATCTTCAAACCTTCTAGACCCCCCCCCCACATTCACCATTACTGCTTTAACAATACAGTCATTATAGCAGTAACCCAGACAAAGTTTCTAGGCATTGTTATTGATAGTAACATGCTCTTCAATCTTCACATATCTCAATCAATTACAAAGGTATATGGGAAACTGTACCAAAACAAACAATACCTAAAAAATAGCACTAAGATGGTCATTGTAAGAACACACCTCCTCTATGCCTCATTCATACTCTAACCTTAAGAAAATAGACCTAAGGAAATGGGAAGCATGTTACAATAAAATCACAAAATTTGCCATAGACTCTACCCACAAATCACATCACTGTCAAGCCATAAAACAACTCTCCTGGTTAGAATTTCCTCACCTCTTATCCTATAATCAACTAACAATGGCTCACAAACGTATACACCATCCAGATAAAACACTGGTACTCCAAACATACTAGAGCCATATTCCAGTCACTGCATTTTACACAAGTCTTCTTACCCTCAGGTTTCCTAGCTACAGAGTTCCCTTTTTATAGTGTAGATTCAGGGCTGTGAGTATGGTGATGATGCAAGTAAGGTATGAGCTCATTAGAATTTCTGAATCCCAAATATTAAACATAGCACAGGCACTTCATCTGTGTTTGATGCTAATGGAGTGCAACTGTAAATGATTACTGGCAAGGAGAAGGAAAACACAACAACAATTCAGACTTCCTTACCTCCAGTGGGTGTGTCAGCCAGGTTGGACTTACAAAGCGTAGTAGTAATTGTATCAAGGTTTTTAATGTAACTAAGCAGCACACATTTCACAGTTTCTGTTCAGTAGCATCCAACCTCCATTTCATTTCTTGACAACTGTATTACCATTTAATATCCTCACAAATTTTAAGGACAATAATAAAAAATGAGTTACAGAATGCATGTCTCAGATTACTATTCAGATAAAACAAGAATTAGCAGCAAACACAGGAAGATAAGAAAGAACTGCATTTCTGCAAGCAACAGTCATAAACTGTTGTGTGATCACTCAGTGCACTACATCTGAAAGTAATACATGTACAAACAACTGTGATATGTTTTGTTAATACTGTGAATGATATTGCAGTTGCTTGTATGCATAATGATTTTCATTCTATGCTGCAAAGCTGTTTCTGTGGCAAAGAAGGATAAGACACCGGTAATGTGTTTTGAAGCTTCACTGGAGTGAGAGTTCAAATCCAAACCTGTCTAAAAATATTTCATGCATACCAACATAATTCTTTCAGTATTATTTATTTAAAAGATTTCTTTTCTTCTTTTCTCATAATTTTCCCTTTCTTTTAATGCCAGTGTATGGTCACTGTGCTGGTTAGCTCAAAGAAGGAAAATGGAGAAAAAAAATGAATGTCATGTTTAACTTTGCTTATCTTGTTTGTGAGACACATAGCAGTGCACAAACCTTGACTAGTGGTTCACACAGGAAGAAGACAGAACACATCCAGACAGGGTGTAGACATTATAAATGACAAAAAGGATACAATGTTGCAGTTTTGCTTTCTTTCTTGCAACACTGCTAAGTGATGTTGGGTGGCAGTTGGCAAGCTTCCCCAACACCTGCAGACATTGAACACCCACAGAGAGGAAACAGTCAACAATTTCTGAACAAATCCAAAGATAAAATGCTCAGTTGGTTAATTTGCTTAGCAACACAACAACAAATGCAAAAATCCAAACGTTCCAAGCACCAAACCATGCACGAAGGACCCCAATGCAAATGGTGACAATAAAAACTCTCTTTAGTAGAGACAAATAGGTAAGCGCTTTCACAATCTCTCTGGATTGCTTCTTCAGACCATATAAAATTCAAAGATAATACACCTGTTTAAATATATTGAATCAAGAACAACCAACCAATCATCATGTATACAGTTGATGAACTACTTAAAAAGACAGCACATATAAAAGACAATAAACAATCAGAGTTAAATCACCAAAAATATGTTTAAAATAAATAAAAAATTAATATAAAATAATAAAAAAAATGTTATCAATGCATATGTCTATGCTACACCATTCATAAAAATAAAAATGTGTGTACATGAAAAATACTAAATAAAGTAATCAAATAATTTACTAAGTTTCCTATCATTGAGGACTGGTTTAAGTGAAACATGATCATTAACACCTAGTAATTTATGGGCTGCTACAAGCAGGAACCACCTCACTTCCTTCTGTTCTGTTTTGTTAACTATATCTCTTTTTATCATCCCTGCCTCAAAAGTATCAATCACTAAAAAAATAAAATAATGGTTATCACCAGGACAGAGCATATGTTTAGCTATAGCACTATGTTCAGAATGTTTTCTAAAGCAATAGTAGTGGTCATGTATGCATTATCTCAGACTTCTGTTGGTTTTACCAATGTAGAATGCCTGACAGCTCACACATTGGGCTAAATAGTTAATGTTCCGACTCTCACAGTTCGCTGTCACATAAAATGTGTATAGCTTCTGTGTCACAGGATGAATAAAACTGTTGTTACTATCTATATATTTACAAAAGGCACAGTTTTTGCAACTATTAGTGCCTTGTTGTACAAGTCAATTAGGGTCCACTTATCAGAGTAGCATAATATTTGCTTCAGTGACTTCTTCTTATAAATAATTCTAAAATTCCCTACGATTCCTTTAATACAATCATCGGTTTCTAAGATGTGCCAATTCTTGCCAATTATATTTCTAATCATTTTGCTGTCAGTTGTATGTGTCAAACTAAAATTCAGACTGATGTCACCATCCCTCCTATTATAAATACTACTTCTCTGAATGTTAGGAGAGGAAAAATAAGGTTTTCCTTTATTGAAATGCATACTCATAGCCTTATGACAGGCTTCGTCTACCTCATGAGATTTATAACAGCAGCTTCTTCTTTAAAAGTACCCAAGCTCATAATAAAATCTGACTCCCTAGCTTGTAATCTAGAGATTCATAGAGCCTGATTATTGACAACATTTTTAAAAGTATGTAAGGGATGCATACTGTTAAGATAAACGTAACTATTATGACAACATTCCTTTCTATATAGTTTGGTATAATTTTTCTTAGCTTCATTATCCATAATTACTCTGATATCAAGGAAATCTACTTGTTACATTGAATAAGTTGCTGTAAAATGCAAGAAGACACTACTATTGTTTAAAAATGTCACAACATCTTGTAGCATTTCTATGGTCCCTCTCCATAAAATAAACAGGTTGTCTACAAAACGTCCATAAAATAAAATATTTTCCACAACCATATTCCCTGTCAACAACTGGGATTGCTCCCATTTAGCCATGACTAAATTGTTATAGCTGTTCGCAAATGGAGTACCCATTGCTGTGCGAGACGTCTGTATAACGTATTTATCAAAAGTGAAAATATTAAACTATCACTAATTTCAAAAGGAAACAGATCAGAGCTATCTTCTTCCCTTCCATAGTCTTAATATCAATTAAGAATTAACATAAATATTCCAATCCTTTGTCATTTGGAATGCAGGTAAAAACTGATGGAACATCTAAAGCAACCAGGCATTCATTGCCCTGCAAATTCTTCTCGGACAACAAACAGAAATCTTTCAAAAAATGTTCATAGTCCCTAAGCATTGTTTCATAATCATTCAATATAGGTCCAAGTGATTTTTCTATAAATATAGATACAGGCTCAGTAATACATCCCGTACCTAAGACAATCGGCCTCAATGGGGGGGGGGGGTGATGATTTTTGTGCAACTTAGGCACCCCATTGATACTTGGGATAGTAGGAAATTCAACAACAAAGTATTTATACAAATACTGAGTAATAATATTCTCTAAAAAGCTATTAATAATGTAAACATTGTATCTATCCATCATTGTGTCCACCTTAGATACATTAATAGTCCTGTATGTATTAACATAATTTAACATATTAGACATAGAGGCAAAATAAAACATTCTGTCCACCACCACAATGGAGTGCCCTTTATCAGCCGGTTTGATAATGATCTCAGTATCATTCCGCAAAGAGTTTAAAGCTTGTGACTCTGCAAATGTCATATTATGAAAAATGTTATCTTTACTACCATGGAAAAAGACATAATACAAATCATCCTCACATATTTTCATAAAAATATCCAATACTGGTGGTAATCCTGGTGTAAACTCGCTCGGTCACTTAAACAAGTTCAGGCTACGGCCTGAATCATTGGTAACACCATAAAGCATTTTCAAAGCAACATTCCAGACAAACATTCTGAGTTCAATGAGCATATCAGGAAAGCCTGCTCGACTTGCTGGAATAAATGCAAGACCTTTATTGAGTACTCTGAGCTCGTCTTTAGTTAGCAATCTGCTGGATATATTATAAACTAAAGTATTTGCCACATTTTCTTTATCGTTTGGGTTTGCCCTTCCCCAAATGATTGTTTCCTTTTCACATTCCACCTCTGTGGACCTATTTCCAAATTCCCCTTCTGACGTGTGTTGAATGGGAGGGGCAAGGAAGGAAAAGGGCGATCATAATTGGTGGTAAGTGACACATTGCCAGCAGTCACAGGTTCCATGACAACTGTTGGAGCTTTCCTTTGCACAAGTGGCTCAGAACCCATTATATTCAAATTATCTGTATTCCTAGTGTTGGAATCAGCTGCAATAGTCAAAGCTGATGGTATAGGTAAATCAGCGCTTAAAGAAGTTACAGTAGCCATCACTTGCGGTTGTCCCATGCGCAAGTTCAAAGTCACCAAAGTCTTTTCTAACTGGGTTGGGTTATTGGATTTCACTTCCTTTGGCCAAGCAAAGACATTTCCTTTTTGGAAATCAGCTAAATCCCTTTTCAAGCGCTGCTGTTTTATTTGCTTGTGCAGTTACATTCAAATTATGAATCTGGTCCTTAATTTCTGATCAACAAACGTCAATAGTGGCATCAGTTAATTCCCTATAGAGCTCGTCTTCTGTATGCTGTATCTTATCACTTTTGGTCTTTCTCGGGTAAAAGAATTCAATAATGAGTTGCATATAAAGAATGCTGGTATCAATATTCACCTGTTGCCATTTTGCTAACAATTCTGGATACATCAAACCATATGAAGGCATATTCATGATGCGCAAGCCTCTCGGAATAACCTTCAGCTTGCAGTAGGCTTTCACATGCTTGGCGTTGGAAATGTGTAGACTTTTCAGATGATATAAGTCATTCTCCAGCTCTCAAATCAGTTGACAGACATTCAATTGAGTATGCTCAGCATCTTTCTCATGCGCAATGTTACAGTGAAAATCTCCTGTTAATAAAAGGTTGGAATCCACATTAAGTAACTGTGAGAAACACTAAAAAACTTTTGTGTCCATCAGCAGTAGCTTTGAAATTTTTAGACGTAACGTTATTCAAAGTGTCTTCAGCCATGGCCAATGTGAGCAGTTTCAAACAGACAGTTCCAAAGATAAAACACTCAGTTGGTTAAGCACTGAAGGACCTAAACTCTTTTCAGCCTTCTTTGTTTTATTTGTAGTAAGTTACATTCAAATTATGAATCTGGTCCTTAATTTCTGATCAACAAACGTCAATAGTGGCATCAGTTAATTCCCTATAGAGCTCGTCTTCTGTATGCTGTATCTTATCACACAGGTCTTTCTCTAGAGGTAAAAAGAATTCAATAATGAGTTGCATATAAAGAATGCTGGTATCAATATTCACCTGTTGCCATTTTGCTAACAATTCTGGATACATCAAACCATATGAAGGCATATTCATGATGCGCAAGCCTCTCGGAATAACCTTCAGCTTGCAGTAGGCTTTCACATGTAGCCGTTGATATTGTAGACTTTTCAGATGATATAAGTCATTCTCCAGCTCTCAAATCAGTTGACAGACATTCAATTGAGTATGCTCAGCATCTTTCTCATGCGCAATGTTACAGTGAAAATCTCCTGTTAATAAAAGGTTGGAATCCACATTAAGTAACTGTGAGAAACACTAAAAAACTTTTGTGTCCATCAGCAGTAGCTTTGAAATTTTTAGACGTAACGTTATTCAAAGTGTCTTCAGCCATGGCCAATGTGAGCAGTTTCAAACAGACAGTTCCAAAGATAAAACACTCAGTTGGTTAACTTGCTTTGCAACAAAACAACAAATGCAAAACTCCAAACGTTCCAAGCACTGAACCATGCAAGAAGGACCCCAATACAAACGGTGACAATAAAACACTCTCTTTATTGGAGACAAATAGACAAATAGGCAAGCGCTTTCGCACTCTCTCTGGATTGCTTCTTCAGACCATATAAAATTCACAAATAACACACCTATTTACATATACTGAATCAAGAGCAATCAACCAGTCATCTTGGACACAGTTGATGAATTACTTAAAAAGACAGCACATATAAAAGATAGTAAACAATCAGAGTTAAATATTATATATTATTACACATATATATATATATATATATATATATATATATATATATATACATATATATATATATATATATATATATATATATATAAAATAAAAAATGTTTTATCAATGCATATGTCTATGCTACACAATTCATAAAAATAATAAAAATGTGTGTATATGAAAATAACTGGCAATGAGTCATTTACCACCAACCAGGCTCACCCTTTTCCTTCCTTGCCTCTCCCATATAGTTGATGAATTGCCAAAAAGACAGCACATATAAAAGATATTAAACAATCAGGAGTTAAATGTATATATTATTACGCATATATATATATATATATATATATATATATATATATATATACTGTATATATATATATATATATATATATATATATAAAATAAAAGATGTTTTATCAATGCATATGTCTATGCTACACAATTCATAAAAATAATAAAAATGTGTGTATATGAAAATAACTGGCAATGAGTCATTTACCACCAACCAGGCTCACCCTTTTCCTTCCTTGCCTCTCCCATTCAACATACGTCAGAAGGGAAAAGTACAGTTTTGTACCTACCATAAATGTAGATGTTCGAGTGCTAATACAGCTGCAGTCATAACAGATGGGGTTCTCCTGCCGTCAGACGGGTCCTCGGTCGGGCCACCATTCCAGTCTAGAGCGCCAAGGGCCGGTTGTTGTCGCTTCTTCCCTGAGCCAGCGACAGAGGTATAAAGGAAAACCAGCCGCATATTTTTTTCTTCTTCCAGTTTTCTTGCCCCAGATGTCAGGTGCCCCAGAAGGAAGGCAAAACATAATTATAAGTATTATGCAATGCAATATTATAAAAAAAATAAGCAGCAAATAAAAAAAAACAAAAAGAGCACCAACATCATATAAACCAATACCTTCCACAATCATGTTGTATGAGGAGGTGTTAGCCATTAGGATAGTCCCAAGAGGGGAAGGAGGGAGGGAAACCTGGACTGCAGCTGTATTAGCACTCGAACATCTACATTTATGGTAGGTACAAAACTGTACTATGTTCATTGTGCATACAGCTGCAGTCATAACAGATGGGTAGAATCCCAAAGCTAACAAAGGGGTGTTAGGCACTAGGTGGTACTAGGAGGAGTCAGGATGCCTTGCAAGACTGCAGTGGCAAAGCCTGCCCTAGTTTTGGAGTATAATGGTAGGTGGTAGTGCTTGGAGAAGGTATGTACAGAACTCCAAGTGGCTGCTTCCAAAATATCTTTGGTAGGGACTCCTCTAAGAAAGGCTGCAGAGGTGGCAGTGGCCCTTGTGGAGTGAGATCTGATGCCTGTAGGTACAGCCTTGCCATGAAAGGAATAGCAAAAGCGTATGCAGTGAGCTATCCATTTAGAGTGTCTGTTTCGAAATTGGCTTTCCTTGAGCTCCTACAGCATAGGACACAAGAGCTGGTCTGATTTTCTGAAAGGCTTTGTTCGGTCCAGATAATAACGTAGCTGTCTGTGGATATCCAGGGAGTGTAGTAGTCTCTCCCTTTGTTTGAGGATTGAGGATAGAAGGTAGGTAGATGTATGGCCTGATTCAAAGCTACCTTGATACCCACTTTAGGCATAAGGGACAGGTTGTCGCAAGGAAACTCTGTCCTGATGGAGATGATGAAGGCTGCACAGCCATGAGAGCAAGCTTGTAGTTCTGAAACTCTATGAGCTGAGGCAAGTAGAAAGAATGAGAGCTGGAAAGCTGTTTTCCGGTGCAAATGTGATGAAAATGTGAGGAAGCTGGTTCAAAGGGGAGGTAAGGTCAGTTTTTCCAGAAAGAGATTGAGAACCTAAGCAGGTATTGGCTGTTTTCTTGGTGGTCTTGGGTTCTTAGCCCCTCTGAGGGCCTTGCCTTAAGAGGGGGTGTAAGGGTGGAGGGTGGAGTGTTGTCTGCAGAAATGGCTGGGGGCATGGATTTTTTATGGAGATGAATGAAAATCCACTGCTTAACAAAGCTCAGTTAAATACTGTAGTTTGAGGGTAAATTCAGTTTTCAGGATCTGACCCCTTTTCTGTTCAGAGCAAAAACCTTCCATTTTCTTGAGGGTAAGCTTTCTAAGCTTGGCCTTGGCCTCAGGAAATGACATCCTGAACCTCAGCTTGGAGAGTAGGGGTTTGTTGTGATGCTAGGGATCTTCCATGCAGCTAGATTGATGCAGCTGGGCTGGCTGTTGAAGGTTTTTGGAAGTGTTGAGTCAAGAGAAGTGGCATTAGAGGCAGTGTCCATGGGTGTGAATCTCGTCCAGGCTCCTCAGGAGTGGGTACCAGTGTTGTCTTGGCCAGTCGAACGTGAGGATCAATCTTGGTCTGTCTTGGTCTGTTTTCAGTGGAACTTTGGGCAGCAAAGGAAGAGGTGGGAAGAGGCATAAACTGTCAAATGTGTCCAGCAAAGAGGCGTCCTCTCAGGCCTTTCCACTCTCCAGGCCTTTGAAAATTTTTGACTTGAGGTGATTTTTTGTGGGAGGCAAATAGATCTATGTCTGGTCTTCTATGTCTGGTCTTTATTTCTGTAAAGACTTTTGGATGCAACTTCCATTCGTGTGGATCTGTCATGTATTTCTGCTTAGGTTGTCTGCCAGCATTGTTTCCTTACCTGGCAAATTACTGTGCTTGTAGTTTGATTGTGTAAGTCCATGGCCATGTTCCAAAGTGACATGGTTAGTCTGCATAGGGGTTTTAATGTGTTCCTCCTGCTTGTTTATGTACCACATAACTGTAATTTGTCTGTTCTTATCAGTAGTTTATCTGTAGTTGTTAGGTCCTTGAAAGCTATAATGGCATTTGCATTACTATTTTTTCCTTTTAGCATTTGTGAAGGTGCTTTCTTTTTGGCTGCATTTGCCTGAATGCACCCTGAAGCCTCTGCCCCCAGGCATTGTAGCCCCCAGAAGGCGTGAGTGACGGTTGCTTGATTTTTGCTGGATGGAGGGCCTGTGTTGTTTGAATTTGTTGGGCCACCATGAATTCCTTTTGCAGACATGAGTGTGTGTTTCCTTTTGCAGATTATTGTTTAGGTACATATGTTTTTTAAACACCATTAGGATTGAGACATATATGTTTTTGCACATGGGATTAATGGATGCAAGATGCCATGGATCCCAGAGCCTGCAGGATTTTCCTTGCAGTAAAGCCTGGTGCAATTGCTAGTGCTGTGAAATATTGAGTTATCAATTATTGCTTCTCTGGCATGAGGTAGGCCATCTGGGTGTTTGTGTCCAAGTTGGCACCCAGGGAAAATTATCTTCTGAGTGTCCCAGGAGAGGTTCTTTGTTGACTTTGTATCCCAGAGACTGTGTCAACATTATTACGTAAGCCAGATGTTTCAGAAGCTCATTCTTGCTGTCGCTTGGATGTATCAGTCATCCAAATAAGGGTATATTTCCGGCCCTTGAAGCCTGCAGAAGGTAATTTACTGATGCCGGGCATTTAGCCTGCAGGAGGTAATTACTGAATTAAGCCAAAGGGCAATGCAAGGGAATTGATAATGAATTGAATGAGCAAGAAATCTGGAGGTATCTTGAGCAATTTTTGTGATTGGGACATGCAGGTATGCCTCCTTGAGGTCAATGTTACCAGAGTGCACCCTTGCCTCCTTGGGGAAAGATGTTACCAGCAGAGCATCTTTGCCCAGCATATGAGTAGTTGCTGTTTTAGGATGGACATGAATCAAAATAGGTCTCCAATATTTTTCCCTTCCTTGATTTTCCAAGAATAGCCCGGAATAAAACCTTGGCCTTGTTGCCTTGTGCCCCTCTTGAATAGCTTTCCATGTTCATGAGCTTTGCTGTTGACTTGAATAGCTCATGTGCCTCTTGTGTGGCAGGTTTGGCATGCCTCATTTCTACCCAGGGTGTAGAAATAGAAATATGTAGCCTCTCTGTTTATAACGTCCAGTATCCATTGTCTTTGACAATATGCCAATTTTTTAGAAAATAATAATGAAGGCTTTCCAATATGCCAATTTTGAAAATTTTGAGACCTTTCCTCACTGCAAGGGAAAGTCATTGGGTTGCTTTCCTGAGAGGGGGTTGTCCTCTCTTTGCACCTCTGCTTTTTCGAGCTTGCCTCTGCTCCTCTCCTTGGGAGAGCTGACCAGCCCCTCTGTACCTGTATCTGCCTCTTTGGGGATGCTGTCTGTGGCAGGAAATGACCAGTGTTTCTGGCCAATTTCTGCTAAAACGTGGGGTTGAACCCTTAGAAGGCCTTTCACTGTTGCATTGGTTGTAACTTTTCCTCCATTTTCCTTAATACTGTTTCAGCATTGGCACCAAATAGTACATCCTTTTGAAGAGGGCGTCAGCATTAGTAAGCTTTGACATAGTGATCAGCAGGGCTTGTTCCTTGAGGCAGGCATGCCCGTATGACTGATCCTGTAAGCTTGACTCTTGATCTAGGGTCTGCCCTCATCAAATGACTGATGTAAGGTATGCTTACCCACTTGTTCTGCACTGTACATCAAATCCTGCAACAAAACTAAGTCTTCTTGCTCGAGCTGTGACTGATACTTTTCAATTCTGATAACAAAACTGTTGATATTTTAGCATTTGAAACTGACAGTTTAAGGCCCTCATGGATAGGTAGCCATAGGTATACCTTTTATCCCCACCTAAGGATCTGGAATCTCTCGGGCAATGGAGAGGTATATACCTTTTTAACTCCTTGGGGCCTATTGAGATGGTTTCTGGGGCAGATTAGCAATGGGTGTATAGAAATTGGTGTGAGTCAGGAGAAGGATAGTACCTGTCAGTCTTAACGGGAGCTGGAGGTGATTAGAAGGCAGAGGGTTAAGGCAGGCCTCAGTGGCATCATCTAGTATGTCCAAGACAGGAGGTATAGCCAGGAGGGCAGGCCTCAGGAAGCAAGAAAATTCCCTGGGCCTTTCTTGGAATCAGAATATTCCTGGACTTTAGTGGAAGTGTTTCCCTGAGCCTTTTCCTGCGTAGATTCTAGCCTCTGAGGAATTGCCTTTAAGAGGGGTGTGAGAACAGGCAACAGTGTTTATTTTAGAAATGGCAGAGGCGGCATGAAGGATGGAGGAGAATGAAAGTCCACCGTTAACAGCTCAGTTAAATACTGTGGTATTTAAGGTAATCTAGTTTCCGTGATCCTGACCCCTTTCTCATTCCAGGGCGGCTAAACCGCTTCCATTTTATGAGTAAGTTTTGAAGAATGCCTTCTGGCCTCCAAATGACATCCTGAACCTCCTTGAGAGTAGGGTTTGTTGTGGATGCTAAGGGATCTTCCAAGAAGCAGATTGGAGTGTCTTTTAGCTGCTGTGAAGAGTTTTGAATCTAAAGTGAGCTTCAAGAGCGGTGGCATTAGAGGGCAGGTCCATGGTGGTGGTGAATGCGCCAGTCAGTCAGGAGTGGGTACTAGTGTTGTCTCACGTCCGAGCAATGAGTATCATTCCTATTCCGTTCGTTGTCGGTTTTCAGTAGAACTTTTGTGGGCAGCAAAGGAAGAGGTGGGAAGGCATAAAACTGTCATTGATGTCCACAACAAAAAGAGCCTTTGCCCACTTCCTCCAGGCCTTTTGGGTGGAAAACTTTGAGCAAAATTTTGACAATTGGTGATTTTTGTGAGGCAATAGATCTATGTCTGGTCTTCCCCATGCTTGGATTATTTCAAAGACTTTTTGATGCAACTCTCCATTCGTGTGGATCTGTCATATTTCTTGCTTAGGTTTCCTGCCAGCATGTTTTCCTTACTCAAGGGCATTGTGTTTGTAGTTTGAGTTAAGTGCATGGCCATGAATGGTTAAAGTGACATGGTTAGTTCGTGTAGGTAGGAATGTGTTCCTCCCTGTTGTTTTTATGTACCACATAACTGTAGTTGTTCGTTCTTACTAGTAGTCCTGGTTACAGAAGGTCCTTGAAATATAATAGTATGCCATATTGCTAGCATTTCCTTTTGATTGATGTGAAGGTGCTTTTTCTTTTGGGGGACCATTGAATGTTGAATGCACCGATTCGGGCTGCGTGCGCCCCCAGGCGAGTCTGAGGCATCTCGATTTGTGACTCTTGATTTAAATGAGGTTTGCTGAATGGAATCAGTTGTATTTGTTTGGCAGCCATTTCCACCACATAAATTCCTTTTGCAGACATGGAATTGTTCGTGGTATTATTGTTTCCAAACTGTGGCTAAAAGTTGAAACCATATGTTTTTTAGGTACCATTGAAGTTTCTCATATGCAGCTTTGCACATGGGATTAGTAAGATGCAAGATGCCATGAATTTCCTTGCAGCAGGATTGGTGCAATTTACAGCCTGGTGCACTTAAGGTGCTGTGAAATATTGAGAGTTATCTTGCACCTGCTTCTTTGGCATGAGGTAGGGCCATCTGGGTGTTTGTGTCCAAGTTGGCACCTGTGAAAATTATTCTCTGAAGGTATTAGTCTTGATTTCTTTTCAGGACTGTGGCATCCCAGAGAGCTCAACAACATTATTACGTAAGCCAGATGTTTCAGAAGTATGTTCTGTTGTCCGCTGAATAGGCAGTCATCCAAATATGGTATATTTGTATCCCTACTGATGCTATACTTCGTGAATCTGAACCAGGCATTTCGTGAATACTCAAGCAGTAGATAAGCCAAAGGGCAATGCAGGGAATTTACAATGAATTGAATCTTGCAAGAAATCTGCGTATCTTCTGCAATTTTGTCTGATTGGGACTACGCTTAAGGTATGCCTCCCTTGAGGTCCAATGTTACCAGCCAAGACCCCTGAATTTCCCTTGAAGAAGTTGCTGTAGAGTGAGCATCTTGAATTTTGGTAGAGTAGAGAATGTGTTTTCTTGAATACAGGTCCAAAATAGGTCTCCAATATTTTCCCTTTCCTTGGTACCTGCCAAGAATAGCCCGGAATAAACCTTGGCCTTGTTCTCAGGCGTAGGTACCTCTCTGAAGCCATGTTCATGAGCTTTGTAATTTGACTTTGTGCCTCTGCCTTTGATTGTGGCAGGTTTGGTATGCCGTCATTTTGGAAGGGCAGGAAATGAAATATGTAGCCTCTGTTTATAACGTCCAGTATCCATTTGTCTTTTCTGGACTTTCCCCCATTTTTGAAAATAATTGCAGCTTCTCCCATAAGCACCATTTGAGACCTGTTGGCCTGCAAAGGGGAAAGTTGGGTTTGTTTGAAAGATTGCGAAATGTCCTCACCACCTCTTTTGTTTAGGAGCTGCTATTGTCTGCCCCTATACCATCCTTGGTTTGCTCTCTGCCCCTCTTCTGGCACCTGCCTCTGCCTTTGGGGTCTGTCTGTAAGCAGGAAATGACCAGTTTTTTTGAAGGCCAATTTTCATAAAACGTGGGGTTGAACCTGTAGGAAATTCTTTCACTGTTTGCATTGATTTAGCCTTTTCCTCCATTTTCCACTGATCCTCCCTCAGCATTAAAGGCACCAAATATGGTCCTTTTGAAGAGGGGCGCCTAGTAATTTTTGTTTGACATGATCAGGCAGGGCTTGTTCCTGAGGCAGGCATGCCTACGCATGACTGATCCTGTAACAGCAGCTCACATGAGGTCTCTAGAGCGTCAATACCACATTGTAAGGCATAAGCTTACCCACTTGTTCTGGTGCACTATGCATCAAATCCTGCAACTGCTTTTAAGTCTGGTTAGGGCTGTGATTTTTACTTTTCAATCCTTACAACAAAAAACTGCTGATTGATCTTGTAGCATATGAAACTGACAGTTTAAGCCCCTCATGGATAAGGTGTAGCCGTAGGCATATAATTTTTGTCCCCACCTAAGGATCTGGAATCTCCTGAAGGCAATGGATTTTTAAAGTACGGAGGCCTAACCCTTGGGGGCCCTGTGGAGATGGTTTTTCTGGGTCACAGCATGGCTTTTGTATAGAAATTGGTGTGTGTAGTACCTGTCCTGTAGTACCTGTCAGTCTTAACAGGAGCTGGAGGTAGAGAAACCGGTTAAGGCAGGCCTGAGTAAACATCATCTAGTATGTCCAAGACAGGAGGTGGCGCCAGAGGCCTGTGCTGAGAAGCAAGAAAATCTCTGAGCCTTTTCTTGGAATCAGAATATTCCTGACTTCGGTGCAAAGTTTCCAAATGAGTAATCCTCAGGGGGATACAGAAGGATGGACTCCTCAGAGTCTTCAAAAGAGTCTTCAAGGGAGTAAGAATGTTCCTGATCATCAGAGTGCTCTGAAATAATGGAGCCCTGATCAGAGGAGGGGGAATCTACCTCCTCTCTAGGCCTTTGGACTGGAGGGGGCTGAGAACCTCTGATAATAGTAATTAAATCCTCAGCCATTTTAAGCATCTGTTTCTTAGGCATGGGGCCTGGGGATGGGCCCTGAGTAGCTGGTCTCTTAGAGTGCATGGTTGCTTTAGCCTTTGTGAAAGCCTTGATGGAGAAAGAAGAGGAAGGTCTGAAGACACCTTGAGTGAAAGTGGATCTGTCCACATTCTGAGTTTCAGCGCCAAGAGTGGCTTCGGTATCTGTAGTTTGAGGCATGAGGGAGCCGGTGACCGGTATCTAGAATGGAGGTATCGAGGAGCCTTACACCGGATATGGTAGGGAGAGACACCGTCAAAGACAGGTCATCGGTAGGCAGGGCTGTGTAGGGCGCTTCACTGAGAACCCGGACCACTTTGTAGTCGCTCATGGTACCGGTAGAGGCCGACCTGTCCACGTGTAGAAGTCGGGTTTTGGCGTAGGTTAGAGAGCATGCGGGACTCAGTGTAGGTCCTTGTCTTTATGTTTTTAGATAAAACCGAGTCAAAGCGAATTGAATTATCCGGCACATGACATGGTATAGTTAAAAGCTTTTCCAAAATAATGTTGGGCGAACTCCGCCCGACGCTTAATAATGTGTTTGTTGAATGTAGCACAAAAGCGACAGGCCAAGACCTCATGGTCTGGGCCTAAACAAGGTATACAGAGGGAATGGAAATCCTTATGCGTATTTTGCTTCCCTACAAGAAATACAATTATTAACTTTGTCTGACATCGTCTGAGGCAAGAAAAGGTTCCAGGGTACAACGCGGGTAATTATAGCTTTAGAAGAATTCAGTTTCCAAAATTTTCGTAATCTCAGGAGCTGGCCAACCGGCACCTGCGAACTGCTTCTGCTTCGGGCACTGCGCTGCAAGAAAGACTGAAGAAAATGGCGTCAGCTGGTTCCTTTATACCTATCGCGCACTGACATCACAGGAAGAAGCGACAACAACCGATGCCGGACCTAGACTTTGAATTCGGCTCGATCGAGGACCCGCCTGATCGCAACCGGCGCCGGGACTCTGGACTGAATCGACCGAGGACCCGCCTGACGGCAGGAGAACCCCATCTGTTATGACTGCAGCTGTATGCACGATGAACATCTTAGAAATAGGTCCACAGGGGTGGAATTTGAAAAGGAAACTATCATTTGGGGAAGGGCAAAGCCAAACAATAAAGAAAAAGTGGCAAATAATTTAGTTTATAATATACCCAGCAGATTACTAAGTAAAGACTAGCTCACAGTACTCAATAAAGGTCTTACATTTATTCTGGCAGGTCAAGCAGACATGTCCGATACGCTCATTGAACTCAGAATGTTCGTCTGGAATGTTGCTTTGAAAATGCTTTATGGTGCTAGCAATGATTCAGGCCGCAGCCTGAACTTGTTTAAGCGACCGAGCGAGGATTACCACTAGTGTTGGATATTTTTATGAAAATATGTGAGGATGATTTGTATGATGCCTTTTTCCATGGTAGTAAAGGTAAAAGTTTTCATAATATGACATTTGCAGAGTCACAGGCTTTAAACTCTTTGCAGAATGATACTGAAATCATTATCAAACCAGCTGATAAAGGGCACTCTATTGTGGTGATGATAGAATTTTTTATTTTGACTCTATGTCTAATATGTTAAATGATGTTAATACATACAGGACTATTAATGTATCTGAGGTGGACACACTGATTAATAGATATAAGGTTTACATTACTAATAGCTTTTTAGAGAATTGTATTAATCAGGATTTATATAAATACTTTGTTGTTGAATTTCCTACTATCCCGGGTATCAATGGGCTGCCTAATATACAGAAAAGTCATCACTCAACCCCAACACCCCCCCCCCTCCCCACCCCCGTTGAGGCCAATTGTCTCAGGTGCAGGATGGATTACTGAGCCTGTATCTATTTTTATAGAAAACTCACTGAGACCTATACTGAATGATTATGAAACAGTGCTTAGGGACTCTGAACATTTTTTGAAAGATTTCTATTGTTTCTTGTCTGAAAACAATTTGCAGGGCAATGAATACCTGGTTACTTTAGATGTTATATCACTGTTTACCTGCATTCCAAATGGCAAACAATTAGCATATTTATGTGAATTCTTAATTGATATTAAGGCTATGGAATGGAAGAAGAAAGATCTGATCTGTTTCAATTTGGAATTAATGCTAGAGTTTAATATATTCACTTTTCATGAAAAGCACTTTATACAGATGTCTGGCATCGCCATGGGTACTCTGGTTGCAAACAGCTATGACAATTTAGTCATGGATAAATGGGAGCAATCCTAATTGTTGACATGCAATATGTTTGTGGAAAATATTTTATTTTATAGATGTTTCGTAGACGACCTGTTTATTTTATGTGGAGGGACCGTAGAAATGTTACAAGATTTTGTGACATTTTTAAACAATACTAGTGACTTCTTGCATTTTACAGCAACTTATTCAACACAAGTAGATGTCCTTGATATCAGAGTAATTATGGATAATGGAGCTAAGAAGATTTATACAAAACTATATAGAAAGGAATGCTATCGTAATAGTTACATTTATCGTAACAGTATGCATCCCCCACATATTTTTAAAAATGTTGTCAATAATCAGGCTCTACAAAACTCTAGATTACATGCTAGAGAGTCATGAGCTTGGATACTCTTAAAGAAGAGTTTATTGCTAGAGGTTATAAATCTCATGAGGTAGATAAAGCCTGTCATAAGGCTATGAGTATGTGTTCGAATAAAGGAAAACCTTTATTGCACTCTCCTAACATTCAGAGAAGTACTATTTATAATAGGAGGGATGGGGACATCAAGTTTGAGGTTTAGTTTGACACATACAACTGACAGCAATATGATTAGAAATATAATTGGCAAGAATTGGCACATCTTAGAAACTGATGAGTGTATTAAAGGAATCGTAGGGAATAAACCTAGATTTATTTATTAGAACAAGAAGTCACTCAAGCAAATGTTATGCTACTCTGAGAAGTGAATTCCTAAGAAACATGCCTTTTGTAAATATATAGATAGTAACAACAGTTTTATTCATACTGTGACACAGAAGCTATACACATTTTATGTGACAGCGAACCGAGAGTCGGAACATTATCTATTTAGCTCAATGTGTGAGCTGTCAGGCATTCTATGTTGGTAAAACCAACAGAAGTCTGAAAGAGCACATACGTGACCACTACTATTGCTTTAGAAAACATTCTGAACATAGTGCTAGAGATAAATATATGCTCTGTCACGGTGATAACCATTATTTTAATTTTTTAGTGATTGATGCTTTTGAGGCAGGGTTGAGAAAATGAGATATAGTTAACAAAACAGAAGAGAAGGAATTGAGGTGGATCCTACTTCTAGCAGCCTATAAATTACCAGGTCTTAATGACCACGTTTCACTTAAACCAGTTCCCAAAGATAGGAAACTTAGGAAATTATTTGATTACTTTATTTATTTAGTATTTTTCATATACACACATTTTTAATATTTTTATGAATTGTGTAGCATAGACATATGCATGAATAAAAAGTTTATTTATTTAATTTATTTTAAACATATTCTTGGTGCTCTAACTCTGATCATTTAAAAGTAATTCATCAACTTTGTCCAAGATGATTGGTTGGTTGCTCTTGATTCAATATATATAAATACCTGTCTTATTTGTGAATTGTATATGGTCTGAAGAAGCAATCCGGAGAGATTGTGAAAGTGCTTACCTATTTGTATATTTTTCTTTAACAAAGAGAGTTTTTTTATTATCACCATTTGCATTGGGGTCCTTCTTGCATGGTTCGGTGTTTGGAACTTTTGGATTTTTGCATTTGTTGTTGTGTTGCCATGCAAGTTAACCAACTGAGCATTTTATCTTTGGAACTGTCATTTTGTAACTGCTCACATTGGCCATGGCTGAAGGTACTTTGAATAATGTTACATCTGAAAATTTCAAAGTTACTGCTGATGGACACCAAAGTTTTCAGCATTTCTCACAGTTACTTAATGTGGATTCCAACCCTTTATTAACAGGAGATTTTGTCTGTCACATTGAGTATGAGAAAGATGCTGAGCAAACTCAATTGAATGTCTGTCAAAAGATTTGAGAGCTGGAGAATGACTAATATCATCTGAAAAGGCTACAATATCAACGGCTACATATGGAGGCCTCCTGCAAGCTGAAGGTTATTCTGAGAAGCTTGCGCATCTTGGATATGCCTTCATATGGCTCGATGAATCCAGAATTGTTAGCAAAATGCCAACAGGTGAATATTGTTACCAGTATGTTTTATATGCAACTCATTATTTAATTATTTTTACCTGTAGAGAAAGACCTGTGTGATAAGATACAGCGTGCACAGGACAAGCTCTATAGGGAATTAACTGATGCCACTATTGATGTTCGTTTATTTGAAATTATTGACCAGATTCATAATTATGAATGTAAGTTACTACAAATAAAACAAAGAAAGCTGAAAAGGGATTTAGCTGATTTCCAAAAAGAAAATGTTTTTGCTTGGCCAAAGGAAGTGAAATCCAATAACCCAACTCAGTTAGAAAAGACTTCGGTGACTTTGAACATGCACATGGGAAAACCACAAGTGATGGCTACTCTAGCTTCATTAAGTGCTGATTTATCTATACCATCAGCTTTGAATATTGCAGCTGATTCCAAAACTAGGAATACATATAATTTGAATATAATGGCTTCTGAGCTGGTTGTGTGAAGGAGAACTACAACAGTTGTCAAGGAACCTGTGATTGCTGGCAATGAGTCACTTTCCACCAATCAGGATCGCCCTTTTCCTTCCTTGCCCCTCCCATTCAACACACTTCAGAAGGAGAACTTAGAAATAGGTACACAGGGGAGGAGTTTGAAAAGGAAACAATTGTTTGGGGAAGGGCAGACCCAAACGATAAAGAAAATGTGGCAAATAATTTCATTTATAATATAGCCTGCAGATTACTAACTAAAGACAAGCTCAGAGTACTCAATAAAGGTCTTACATTTATTCCAGCAAGTAATGCAGACTTGCCCAGTACAGTCATTGAACTCAGAGTGCTCATCTGGAATGTTGCTTTGAAAATGCTGTATGGTGTTACCGATGATTCAGGCCACAACCTGAACTTGTTTAAGAGACCGAGCGAGTTTACACCAGGATTACCACCAGTGTTGGATATTTTTATAAAAATATGTGAGAATGATTTCTATGATGCCTTTTTTCATGGTAGTAAAGGTAAAAATTTTCATAATATGACATTTTCAGAGTCACAGGCTTTAAAATCTTTGCAGAATGATACTGAAATCATTATCAAACTGATTGATAAAGGGCACTCTATTGTGGTGATTGACAGAATTTTTTATTTTGACTCTATGTCTAATATGTTAAATGATGTTAGTACATACAGGACTATTAATGTATCTGAGGTGGACACAATGATTGATAGATATAATGTTTATATTACTAATAGCTTTGTAGAGAATTATATTACTCAGGATTTATATAAATACTTTGTTGTTGAATTTCCTACTATACGAGAAAAAATCCTCCACTGTAGGGCACAATAAAGGCTGTCCTCTGCCAACAATGATACAAATTGAAATCAAAATCTAAACGAACTGAATGATAGTGGTAATAGTAATCCAAAAGTCTTTTATTACAACACACACAAAACAGATTGAACGCGCTTTCATCTCTTATCGTGAGACTTCATCAGAATCTCATGTTAATACCAATATTCTGTTTATATACTCTTAATTAAACAATCATTAGTTAATTATTTACCATAGTAATAATTTGATAAATTAATTAATGAATGCCAATTCTGGGTAACCCTTTGTATATGAAATATCTGTTAAAATTGCATAAAATGATGGTTATTTTTATGTATTTTTAAACAAATAGTATGTAACTAATGATATTACAATTTGTAGTATATGTGCATGTCTGAAGTATTTTTATGTGAAGTGTAAAAATATTTATATGCAATTTAATTTTAAGCACTTAGACCTATATTGAATGATTATGAAACAGTGCTTAGGGACTCTGAACATTTTTTGAAAGATTTCTATTGTTTCTTGTCTGTAAACAATTTGCAGGGCAATAAATACCTGGTTACTTTAGATGTTACATCACTTTTTACCTGCATTCCGACTGTCAAAGGAATGGAATATTTACGTGAACTCTTAATTGATATTAAGGCTATGGAAGGGAAGAAGATAGATCTGATTTGTTTCCTATTGGAATTTGTGCTAGAGTTTAATATTTTCACTTTTGATGATAAGTACTTTATACAGACATCTGGCGTAGCCATGAGTACTCCGGTTGCAAACAGCTACTCCAGTTTAGTCATGGCTAAATGGGAGCAATCACAATTGTTGACAGGCAATACGTTTGTGGAAAATATTTTATTTTATAGAAGTTTCATAGACAACCTGTGTATTTTATGGAGTAGAAATGTTACAAGATTTTGTGACATTTTTAAACAATAGTACTGAGTTCTTGCATTTTTCAGCAACTTATTCAACACAAGTAGATTTCCTTGATATTAGAGTATTTATGGATAATGGAGCTAAGAATAATTATACCAAACTATATAGAAAGGAATGCTATTGTAATAGTTACGTTTATAGTAACGGTATGCATCCCCCACATATTTTTGAAAATGTTGTCAATAA
Organism: Protopterus annectens; assembly: GCF_019279795.1. NCBI lineage: Eukaryota > Metazoa > Chordata > Ceratodontiformes > Protopteridae > Protopterus > Protopterus annectens. The sequence continues at coordinate 916,053,359 of NC_056734.1, forward strand.
TCAGACTCTGCAAAACTCTAGATTACATGCTAGAGAGTCAGATTTTATTATGAGCTTTTATACTCTTAAAGAAGAATTTATTGTTAGAGGTTATAAATCTCATGAGGTAGATGAAGTCTGCCATACGGCTCTGATTATGCATTCAAATAAAGGAAAACCATATTTCTACTCTCCTAACATTCAGGGAGTACTATTTATAATAGGAGGGATGGGGACATCACTCTGAGGTTTAGTTTTACACATACAACTGACAGGAATATGATTAGGAATATAATTGGCAAGATTTGGCACATCTTAGAAATGGATGATTGTTTGAAAGGAATCTTACGGAATAGACCTAGATTTATTTATAAGAACAAGAAGTCACTCAAGCAAATCTTATGCAACTCTGATAAGCAGAGTCCTAATAAACTTGTACAACAAGGCACTAATAGTTGCAAAAGCTGTGCCTTTTGTAAATATATAGATAGTAACAACAGTTTTATTCATCCTGTGACACAGAAGCTATAGACATTTTATGTGACAGCGAACTGAGAGTCGGAACATTAACTATTTAGCACAGTGTGTGAGCTGTCAGGCATTCTACGTTGGTAAAACCAACAGACGTCTGAGAGAACACATACGTGACCACTACTATTGCTTTAGAAAACATTCTGAACATAGTGCTATAGCTAAACATATGCTCTGTCCTGGTGATAACCATTATTTTAATTTTCTAGTGATTGATACTTTTGAGGCAGGGATGAGAAAAAGAGATATAGTTAACAAAACAGAACAGAAGGAATTGAGGTGGATCCTACTTTTAGCAGCCCATAAATTGTCAAGTCTTAATGATCACGTTTCACTTAAACTAGTTCTCAATGATAGGAAATGTAGGAAATTATTTGATTACTTTATTTATTTAGTATTTTTCATATACACACATTTTTATTACTTTTATGAATTGTGTAGCATAGACATATGCATTGATAAAAAATACTTTTATTATTTATTTATTTTAGGCTGCGGTGGTGGTGCTGCGGTAGCGTTGTCACCTCACAGTAAGACGTTGTCCTGTTCAATTCTCAGCTAAAGCGTCTTCTGTGTGGAGACATGCATGAATGGGCGTACCTTCATTGAAGGTTGTATGTTAGGGCTGGCAACTCAGTACGTAAAAATCTACTGCCAATCATTAGCGGACCGGAGTTCTGCTGTGGTGACCCCTAACCTTGAGAAGCCGAAAGATACAACAACATTTATTTTAAACATATTTTTGGTGCTTTAACTCGGATTGTTTATTGTCTTTTATATGTGCTGTCTTTTTAAGTAATTCATCAACTATGTCTAAGATGACTGGTTGGCTGCTCTTGATTCTGTATATTTAAATAGGTGTGTTATTTGTGAATTTTATATGGTTTGAAGAAGCAATCCAGAGAGATTGCGAAAGCCCTTACCTATTTGTCTATTTGTCTCTAATAGAGTTTTTAATTGTCATTGTTTGCATTGGGGTCCTGTGTGCATTGTTTGGTGCATGGAACATTTGGATTTTTGAATTTCTGAACAAATACGTTGTATCAGCTGTGTGTTGAGCACCACACAAACACGGTAAGTGGTGTTGTGTGGTAGTTAAAACACACAAGTTAATAATGAATATGGAAATATCCAACTTTTATTTGTCTATTCATATGGCAGCAGATGAAAGTGTAGGGGTGTAATGCCGATGGTCCTGGGTGCTAATACTGGAAGTGCATCATATTTTTACTGCTGTGACAGTTCAGTTTATAGTAATGAACAGGAAAATATCAAGTGCTATTTCAATATTACTGTGGCAACAGGTATAAGTGTAGGATTACCATATGTATGGTCCTGGATTCTAATACAGGAAATTCCAGATATTTTTACTGTTGATCCATTTCGCATGATATTAAATATCACTTATAACACTTCATTTATAATTATAAATAGTGGAGCTGACATGAATAATATGTTTGAGGGGTAATACAGCCTTACTGTGTTTTGAAGGTTCAGATGTATGACTGAGGGTATACTGTCTACTATGTTTCTGTAAGAATACTTCTGCTATCTGGACTTGGATAGCCTTCACAAATGTGTATACAAGCACCTTGTCAGGTCAGACACATACATGGTTAACACCTCAGTCTGTCATCTGCATTTATAAATGATTCATGACTATGTCTGAGAAGCCCTTCTTCTGAGGAAAAGATGTAAATCACCCCTGTGGAAGAACAGGTTTTGTCCCTTATGCATAGGCTTAAATCCTACACTGTAAAATCAGTTTTAGCAGTGTATAAACCCAAATAAACATGTGTCAGATCATAAAATATATGCCCCCAGTGCGTGCATGCAAAGTTAAATCACCTAACATTTACAGCAGCAGACACTCCTCAAACTAATATCAAGTGTCAGATTAACTTTCCAGTCTCAAAAATTGCTTTCCTCTCTGTTTGCCACTTTTGGTCTCCACTTAACACCTTGCAGACATGGTTGTCATCATTGCTCAGGTTTCTTGGGTAACATTCTTGTTTTAATTGCACTGGCTTGTGCACTACCAGCAAATGAGATAAAAGGAACTGGGGGGAAATTATTATTTGTTATTGCACTGCTTTGGGGTTAGACATGTCTGGTGTTAGAGGAGAAAGGACCTGCTTTAAGGTGCATAGGCGGGGCATTCAGGAGTCCAGAATATTTATTGGACTCCTATTAAAGTGCCACAGCCAAAGGCTCCTGAAGGGGTCTATTCTGGCTCCTAGTACAAGTCTGAGTCTTGGAATACTCTGTCCAAGGCTGTATCTAGTGCAATAGGCACTTGGGAGCAGTATAGAACCCACTTCAATGACCAAAAAAGGCCCAAGAGGGATATAATTAACTAGTGGCTGGATGAGTTTCAAACTGGCAACATCCCACAGTTGTGTAAGTATGCTAATAAAGAGAATCTATAATACATAGAAAGCTAACTACATGCAAGACTGGCATGCATAATGGTCTTCTGTTTTTTCTTTTCACAGTTAATTCTGAAATAGTAGTGAATAGGCAGGCCCACGTTGATTATCTAGAGAGACAGATGGTAACAAGTGTTATGTATGCAGCAGAAGAGAAATATTACTGTAGCTTTAAAATTTACAGAAAAATGTTTTCTTTTCTATACAGTAGTAGCAAAGTAACCATGCATATTCTAACTGTAAAAGCAAGTATGCATGCATGCATCTGTAGCACAAAGCAATTTTAGGAGTCAAGTGTAAGACTGTACAGTCAGAGGTTGTGGGTTTATCCGTATAATTGGACCAAGCATATGTGCAATATCTGCACATTACAATGGTTACATTGAACAATCCATAATTATAGCTTGTAGTTGTTACGAATTATACTTAAATGTACAACTTCAGATAAAATAGTTGTATTATTGTGATAATGCATTGTATGCCACGTATGATGGTACTAATTTTATCTAATTTTTTTTTCTCTCACCTCAACCCTTATCACTTTTTTTTATTTTCTATTATGTGTTGTCAAAATGTCTCCATATCATCTATCTGCATCACTAAATGCTTCACAGCATAGCATGGTAGGGCAACCCCAGTGGCTCACACTGCTATTACCATCTTCTCTTCACCAGACACCGCTGATGTTATCATCTATAAATTGTTGTCTGACACTCATCAACTCAGACTTGTGCTGTAGCACGTGCCTTAAATACAGAGTTCTCTAGTGGGTGTATTAAGATAGGTAGGGGTTCTTTTCTCATTGCTATCATCTGGGTGTGTGTGTGTGTGTGTGTGTGTGTGTGTGTGTGTGTGTGTGTGTGTGTGTGTGTTTGTTTGTGTCCTTCCTTGACATTAGAGACAGTATTTTATACTAGCATGTGGGACACTGCTATTACCATCTTCCTCTCACCAGACTATGCTGATGTTATCAGCCATAGCTGATTTGTGGCTGTACAGTATTTCCATCAGGGCAAATCAGAGACTGGCCTGTAGGTCAGCGACAAGTCACCTCATCCTATACAGTATAACTTACAGTGACATGGCTTTCAGACTTTCCACATTCATCATGGAGTTATTTGTATGCCCTGTATTTTCTTGGTGAGAAACCCCTGGGGTCCTTCCAGCTTCTGCAGGTATCTGTTAAGGTACATGCAAAAGAGAGCATTATGCTCTGTTAGAGATCTGATGAGGATTGAGTACAGTGCTGTTATAACATCTTCAAATCTGGATAAGATGGCCTGACTTATGAGGTGTTGGACACATCCTTTCCATACTACTGTTGAAATGTGGTGGTCAAAGTTCAGATTACTATCTACATGCAATCCCAGGTCTTGCACCACTGGGTTTGAGCATAGGGATGGTGTTGTCAATTGTGTAATTAGCAGGATAGTCCACTTTGCAGAAGGCAAACATGACACGTTTGCATTTATTTGTAGACCCTGTCATTTTTGCAGCAAACATTTGTCTAATTTAGCCACTCCTATAATATGTTAACATCATTGGTGGACTGAATGATTGCACCCAATATGCAATAATTAGCAAACTTGGTAAGGCAAAGGTTGTATACTTTAGCTTGGACCATGGGAAAATAGATTCCAAACAATAAAGGTCCCAGCACAGATTCTTGGGGTATGCCAGTGGTGACAGCTCTACTGGTAGAGGTTGATTCACCAATTTTCACAGTATTTTATCTGTCAGTGAGCCAATTGGTTAACCATCTTGTGATGTAAGGGTTAATCCCCATCTAGTAAAGTTTCCCAGTGACACCTGAGTAGTGGATTGTGTCCAAACCCTAGGCCAGTTGAAGATAGGCAGTATACAGTGCATTACCTTCATCCAGGCCTATCACACAGAATCAATGGGCTGTGATAACATCATAGATCACATATAGTGTGACTCAGAGCATGCACCTACATGACATGGTTGGATACACACTTCACCACACCTTCCAGATGGTATATGTTCCTGTAGAAGACTGTCCATCAACATGCATTCATCTAAGTGGAGCAGGAACACTTGATGCATGCATGTAAAAACACATCCTGACTCACCTCATCTGTGAGGTAGACCAACATGCAATCATGGACCTTATCTAAATGGACACTGGTAATAGCCCGGTTGTGTGCAACAGACATGTGTGAGCTGTTGATGCTTCATCCATGCCTGTTACATCTGTTAGATGTCCTCAAAGAGGTCATTGATGGCACGCATGATGACAACACTATCATCCTGTGAAACTTGACCAGGCCAAGGCATTTGACAAATCCCCATTGAGTTATTCACTCAACACTGTCATAAATGGCCATAAACACCTATGTACAAAATAAATACAAGAGGTAACACCACTACTGGAGCTCAAATGTTTTAACAAGACAAAAAATTAAAACGTAAGCACTTTCGCGTTCTGCGAACTTCTTCAGACAATGACTAAAACAGCAATTACAACTGTTTAAGTAACATTTCTATAGTCAATGACAACACTCAATTAACCATTTTATAACTCTAATTCTACAAAAACAGAACACTTAAAAGACATCATTGTATCTCCCTCCTAAACAATATAAAAATGTATAAAAAATGTATGTAATAATTTCTTACAAAATCAAATAAAAACATACCTAAAAATTATGCAAAAAATATGAATGTTTCAATGGTGTATCGTACAAAAATGGCTTTAAGGAAACTCTATCATTGAGGCCAAACCCTTTGTCAGCTTGCAATCTGATGATCCACCTTTCCTCAAGTTGTTCAGTGTGTTTTTTAAAGTTACCTAACGTAGGCCCCCTGGTTGCTAATTCTATAACTAGAAATTTAAATGTATGAGAAAGATCATGATTGAGTACATGATGTACTAATGCATTAGTTTCATCTTCCATATTAATTGCATAGAGGTGTTCTCTAACTCTCTCCCATAAAGTCCTGTTTGTTTTCCCTATATAAAAACAGGAATATTTACAACAGCTAGCCAAATAGACTACATCATGTGATCTACAATCAGCATAGTGATCAGACTTATAAACGTTTTGTATCTCTGGATGTAAAACAACGATTACAATTCATCATATAAGCACAAAGGTCTCTGTTTTATTCCTGCATTAAAAACTGATTTAGTGGACTTTATTATAGATATTAAAATGTTTGTTAGAAATATTACCTTAAAGTTAACCTTCAATGATAATAGTAATAGGCACCTTGATTCTTTTAAGTGACCAAGTGTTTTCATACCTCCCATCAATCCTTGATTAGAGGCCTTTGAGAAGGCCTGCTTGAACGATTTACTTGAAATTTTTAAAGATTGTTCTGCTGCTAAAAAACATGATTTTTAAAAATTGAGTAAAATAGAGGTTGATACTTTGAATAGTTTGCAAATGAATACAAAAATTGTCATCAGACAAGCAGACAAGGGGGCACTGTAGTTGTTTTGGACAAGGTTTATTATAATGATAAGATGCTATTTATGCTCAGTGACATCTCTACCTATCATATTTTTGGCTGGTCCAGTGCTCAATAAGTTGATACAGAATGTTCATAGCGATTTATATGATTTTTTATTGAGTGATGTTATCAGTGGCGATTTATATAGATATTTTTTGATTGAAACTCCTAACATTCCAACAATTCCTACTTCATCCTCAATAAAAAACTATATTACCAAGTGGGTAGACCACTGAATAACATAAGTAACTTCTAAATATGTTGAAATGTGTGATGTGACCTATATCTCAAGTCCAGTGATCGGGTCCATACATCAGGGCTCTTTGCTAGGCCCTTTCCTGTCCAGTATTTAAGTCACAGATGTCAAGAATGACAAACACATCCTGTGTCCAAACAGCTGTCTAAAGGACTACAGATTGTGGGAAATCATTGAATCCAGCTGTGATATTTGTATAACACAGACAGTATCAACATGCACCAAAGATTGCTGCCACAGCCAACACAACACATGAGATGAAACAAAAGCACTGGGGGATCTGTTACATTATGAAAACAAATGCACAAACCAGTGATAATGTAGACATCACACCCCTATGAGCAGACCAAGTGGTATGTGACCTGTATCCTGGGGTAAATGGTATGTGGGACATCCACCAGCATATGGCACAGTGGTGAATACTCCCTTGTATGTAACACAGCTGCTGAATATGTACAGGACATCAACATCAAAGGCCATAATACCTCCGTAGTTTACATCCTTCAGCACACCAATAACTGAGTACATTGCACCCTTGTTCATGTACCTCTCTACACATCGTCCGGTAATGTGTAACTGAAGTGTACCACCTTTGTCACAGTGAACTGTCACACATCTTATTGGCCAGACCTAGGCATTCTTTTTGCTGCATAAACATTACTGTCTGGTGGTGCAGAACACCCACCAAGGTATTATGCCAGATGTGTACGTGATACCTGTTCCAGTGATGCACACAGTACATACATAGTTGGTTGACAACATTGATGGCATGGGTTACATTGGTGCCTGTGTGAGTTATGCCATATATATGTCATGCACACCGGTCAATTTGACTGGGCTTATCATAATGTCACATACAGGTATAGCAGTGTCCCTCCTAACACCACCAGCAGATGTTACAGGGTCAGGACGATGTGCTTGACTACCCTCATAAATTGCTGACATGTCATAATAGTAGTACAAATGTATTCATACAGAACCATCTATGAACACATATGTTATGTCAGAGACATGGGATTACTGTTGGTATTATTATAATATTGGCCATGATTCTGCATGCTTCTGTTTATGGTAGCCCATGAGCCTGTAACTGTGTCCCACATGTTGGAGACCTCTGCTGACATTGCTGTCATATTCAGGCAAATCCGTTTTCACAGTGTTACAATATGCACCCAACCCTGATTGTATATAACATCCCTGATAGATGTCCTCTCAATTGTTCATGTCAGGATACTTATATCACAAAGACATGTCAGTTGTTATGACACCATATGTGACAGTCACATGATATACATTTTCTCTGTGCAGTCCATACTATACCATGTCAATATGTGATTAGTGTTCCTGCTACAACTGTGTTCTATTTACATGTCTTATCTGCTGTACATTATGATGTCTCACCTGTCCTCTTTCCCTGTGTCCATTCCTACAATCCATCTATGCATCCCTACTCAATACACACACTTCCCCTGTTTATTTTAAATTGTACTCATGTACCATTGCCGATCTTTTACACAACATTTGTTCTGAATGCCTGAAATGGTATTCCACAATACTCTGCAGTATATACACTGTCCTGTACTGTACTGTGAACCATATACATTGCTATATTATTAACTCTGGAAATCGTTGTGGCATTCTGTACAATCCAGCAGATGTAGTTTGCCCATAGGTAAACAGGTCTATATGTGTGTTGCTATTTGGCCAGCAAAACTGTTGCCTGCCACAAAATTGTGTTTGCTTAGTTAAGTGTAGTGTGTGGCATGAATATGTAGTTAGCACTGCTGCTCAATGTGCAAACACATAAACTCTGTATAGGCTTTGTGCAAAACCTACACTGAATTTATTGAATCTGACTCTCAATGTTTTGGTGTTAGATTATTGCAAACTCATAACCTTATATGATGTCCCTAAAAAGTTTCCCCAAACCAGAACCTCTGCAAGGGCGGCAGGTGCATAGGCTCAAACTGCAAAGTCAAAAAACAACAAAAACAGCCAGCATTCAACTGGAGCAAATATCTAATTCTAATGTACAAAGACAGACTGGTTTTGGCCCACAGGCCTTTTTCAATGTAAAACTCATCAGTACATTCCCCCTCTTATATACCATCACATATTTAGACAATTAAATCTCATTAAACAATTACAAATGTTAATTGAGACCAGGTGGGGTACCCGTGGTGGTGGTACTGCGGTAGCATTGTCGCCTCACAGTAAGATGCTGTCCGGTTCGATTCTCAGCTAGAGCGTCTTCTGCATGGAGACATGCATGAAAGGGTGAACCTTTGTTGAAGGTTGTGCGTCAGGCCTGGCAAGCCGGTACGTAAAAATCAACTGCCAATCATTAGCGAACTGGAGTTCTGCTATGGCGACCCCTAACCGGGAAAAGCCAAAAGACACAAACAAACAATTGAGACCAGGAGGAAACAATCCCCCCAATTTTACTATCCAAGACTTCTCTTTTTGATTTAAAACATTATGCCAGCCACTTTTCATTGATCTATATCCCAACACCCTGTCAATAATAATGAATTTAAACATCGCTGTTTTGTGTATAACAGTATGTTTATACAATGCATTAGGCAGATATTTATTTCTAATGCTACTCATATGTTCAGAAATACGCAACTTAAGTGGTCTAGAATTTGCCCTATATAAAAGGCTTTGCAAAAACAGATAAAAAGCCCAATCACTATTACAATTGCCAAACATTCTAATAGAAAAGAACCCTAGATGTATTTGTACTTGAAAATTCCTTGGTGGAACATATAAATTTACAAAAAAGAACAGTGGCCACAAGGATAACAACCCACCACTTGTGTACCATCTATAGTAGTTTGTGTAGAATTTATCAAGGGTGAAAAATGTTTGTAATGGCTAAAATGAAAGTTTTCCCCCTTCTAAAAGAAAAAGAACATATCTGGCCTAATAACTCACCTAAACTGTCATCTGTTAATAGAATGTCCCAATATTGTTGTATCATATCCAAAAATCTATAAGAATTTCTACCATAAGTGGTAGTGAATATGATTTTGTTGCTAGAGCAAGGGCCCCTATCCTTATATTTCAAAAGCTCCCTTCTAAAATATGATTTTACTTCCCTACTTGTCTGCCTGACCTGTGCTAATGAATAACCACATTCAACAAAATGACCTATAAGGTCATTATCAAAATGTATATTTTCTTCAGTATTGTAACAAATCCTATGTATTCTCATAAACTGTGATTTAGGTATATTTGGTGTTATATGTTTAGGATGACAACTGGATTCATGCAGTAAAGTACTAGAATGAAAGGACTTTTTATATAATGTACTAAATAAAGTGCCATCAGATTGTTTGGACACTTTGACATCTAAAAAAAGAAAGCTGTATTATCATGGTTTACTGTAAACCTGATACCCCATTTGTTTTCATTCAAATATTGAACGAATTCCTGTAAATATACCACATCTGACTTCCATATCATCCAGCAGTCATCCAAATACCTGCGCCAGATATCAATCTCACCAAGAAAAATATTATGATTTGTATCATAAATTATTATCTGTTCCAAATACCCCATAAAGAGAGCAGCATATATGGGTGCAAATGATGCACCCATAGCTGTACCCCTCAGTTGCAAAAAACATTTGGTATTGAAGAAAAAAAATGTTTTAGTTAACACATGCTCTGTTAAGCATAACAAGAAAGTGTTGAAACCAGGGCTATATAAAGCCATTTTATTTAGCCAATACTCTAAAGCACACAATCCAACCCAGTGAGGAATACTGGTATATAAAGACGTATGTCTAAAGTACATAATAACCAGGTAGATTCTAGTTGGGCATCAGAAATAACATTCAAAAATTCAGTAGTGTCATTCATCCTTGCTCTCATTCCTGCTAACAATGGCTTCAAATAAACCGTCAGATAAGCGGACAAAGGTCTGATCAAAGAACCCTGACCAGATACAATTGGTCAACCCGGTGGTTGCTGCATGTCCTTGTGTATTTTGAGGAAAAGGTAAAAATATTGGGAAGATGGATTTTTAACCTTTAGCATACCTCTCAACCATACCGAATTTCTCAGTTTTCACTGGTTTTGAGGTCCCAAATAATGGGACACCACAATTCCCAAGTGGCACCCCTTAATTTCCAATTTCTCACTCTGTTTTCATATTTTAGGACTTTGACTGACGTCATCACATGTGCGATAACGTCAGTCCATGAGCCAGCCAGTCAGAATGGAAAGTTTAAAGCATTTCTGGCTGTTTCAAACACGTGGGAATGCCAGCACCAGGAAAGAATATGAATGAACCACCAGATTTGATTTATTCCAGTGAGCACCGAGAAGAATTACTGTTATTTGCGAGCAATACTCGCAGATATGGAATATCTATTTATTCATGTCACAAATCACCAAAGGGGAAGGGAATATTAGAGACAGACAGACGAGACGTTATTTGGGAACTCACTCAGTGCTGTAGTCAATTTGTGAACCACGGATCTCTGTGCTGCAAGCAGCGACTGAACTCAACTCGGTTATTGCAACTAAGTCTAACAAAGGGAGTGTGTGCCCCAATAGCAAGACAGGCACAATGAATGTTAATGCCACGATTGCTTCAGATAATTGCAGGAGAGAGCCAATGTTAATGTTAGGATAGCTTCAGCCATTGGGATGGGGGTAGACCAAGCAAGATATACACATCTTAGTTCTGGGTGTGAGGTCGTTTAAGCAGCAGAAGGCAGCAAGCAAATGCCACACTGACACTTACGTTATTCATGCACATCTGATCAGAGTTCATTCAACATCTTATGCAGTTTTTTTCCTTGTGTGTGATTGCATGTTAATGATTTTCCATGATTTCAACGACTGGTACTCATGCCAAAAGCCCAAGTACTGATATTGCAGTGCCACTTCATCTTATTTTTGATTACCTGAAGCCTTAAATATAAACGCTGCATGTAATATTATTTTCATACTGCTCATGTGTGTGTGTCTGTGTGTGTGTCTGTGTCTGGGTGTGTGTGTGTGTGTCTGTGTCTGTGTGTGTGTGTGTCTGTGTGTGTGTGTGTGTGTCTGTGTGTGTGTGTGTCTGTGTGTGTGTGTGTCTGTGTGTGTGTGTGTGTGTGTGTGTGTACCTGGTGGCTAGAGTTACTCAGGCTCAAATCCTGAATTCCCTACCCACCACCACTTCTAAAAAATTCCAGATTTTTGCCTCATATTTTTGTTCTGCTCCTCATAAAATCTGTGGTCTCTATGGCAAAGCAGTGAAGGATTGAATTCCCTAATAATGACAGGCATTTGAATTTCAGACTTAATATTCTTCAGAAAATACACGCGTAACACAAAACATTTTATTCTAGCAATTTTCTAAGTTTATAAGATCAGTATTTGAAATCTGTCCCTATTTTAAGGCTGTATTCCCCCATTATTGGCTTTGTCCATGTGTTTTGTGCTAAGATGATGAGAGCTATGATGAGAATTAAATTCACTAAATGATAGTCATTTAAGTTTCATTCTTCCTATCTTATAAAGAAACAGCTGATTTGGCATAGTGGTATGTTGTTTTGACTATAGGCCACAGGGTCCTGGGTTCAAGTTTTGGCAGTGAAATGCATGGTGGTAACACACTACTTTAATTTCTAGCAACTTTCCAAGATTATACAAGCAACGTTTAAAATGTGTCCCTGGTTTTTGGGCTTTTGCCCTCCCCCCCCCCCAATACATTTTGGCTTTTTATAGATTTCTTGTGCTGCAAAGTTGAGAGATACAGCTGAATGTCGAGTGAATTTTACAAGGAGCTAAGAGTTTCAGGGGTACAAAAGTTTAGTGCTGCTTATGATGGTGAGTCTGCTTGCATTGTTAATAGCATAACAGGTTGAATGCTTGCTTTTGAAGCAGAAGGCTGTGGTTTCTACTCCCAAACAATGTAGATGCATTCCTAATACTATACTGTGTTGTACATTTAAATGGGTGGATGCTGCAGTCCTGAGAATGTCCTTTTTAGCGGCGATAACGAGTAACTATGAACCTGTTATCAGTTTGTTATCCATTCCCTATTGCAATATTACTAGCTTATCATTTTTAATGTAATATAGACAATTTATTCCTCAAGGGTAACAGGCACTTTGTAGATGAAACAATGGCATATAAAGTTGTTTCCTAGCAGCATCCTCTTCATTAGTTACAGATCTCTTTAACGTGGAATTAGTTAGATGACTTTTAATTCTACAGAGATTGTGCATATTTACTGATACTAGTGGATTGTAGAAGTTTGAGTAGACTTATGATTGAAATGTTCTGAATAGGGCAGTTTTGTCATTATTGGTTCATGTATTTTGTTTCATTGCCTACTGGAAAAATGTTTAAACAATAAATTTAAAATGCTATGTAACTTAAGTCTAACAAGTGTGATGTATTATACAAGGAATATAATTTAATAAAGTCAGGAAGGTGTATCAAAGAATGCATGTATGTTTTTTGTTTTGTGTTCAAGGGGCCTATGATTGGGAAACAGCCCAAAGGTAATCTTTACCACCACTGGCCAGATGCATATTCATGGGATGTGGTGTGGGTTTCAATGCTGGTTCAGTGAATGTGGTAGTGAATCTGATTTTGTTGCTAGAGCAAGCGCCCTTATCCTTATATTTCAAAAGCTCCCTTCTAGAATATGATTGTTCATAGGTTGGTACTAGGCTATCGGCCCTAGGGCATATACAAGCCTAGCCAAACAATTCCCCGGATATTTCTTCCCACAATATTTACTTCCCTGAACCCCTGTCTCGCAGGGTGACTGATGTGATCCCCAGGGTGAATTTCCTATCTCCCATCCAATCGTCAAGGTTCCTTTTGAAGAGGGCCAAGGAGGCTCTCTGCTTCACATGTATGGGCAGTCTATTCCAGAGTATGGGGAGTCTCTGGGTCAGGAACCTATCCCTCCAACATGTTTTTTTTTCATTGTGATGACAAGGTTTAGATCCCTGGAGATTGTGGCTCTGAGGGATTGGGATTTCTTTAAGTGGAGCATGTCCAACAGCTCAGGGTTTGACATGGCCTTGTATGTTAAGCAGAGATTGCCTCTGAGTAGACGATATGCCACAGAGTATAGCTGGAGTTTTTTAGATGGTCAGCATAGGGCATCTGATTTAGGCCTGTGATTCTTTTAGTGAGGTATTTCTGTGGCCTTTCCAGTTGTTGCAGATGTCTTGTGAGGTACATACCAAATGGGGCTTTGAACCCTATAATGAGTCTAATGAGGGATGAGTACAGTGGGACAATGACCTCCTTTTTTCTGGATGAAAAGCCCTTAGTGATGAGGTGTGCCACATAGAAGGATTTCCTGACTGGTGTGGCGATGTGGTTATCGAAGGGGAGACCACTGTCCACCTGTATCCCTAAGTCTCTCATCACACTTTCGGTGTTTAGTGTTCTGCCACCTATGTGGTAATTCATGGGTACATGTTTTTTCCCAAAGGGGATAACTATACATTTCTTGGCATTAAGCTTGAGCCCATGGCTCTGGCACCAGGCATCTGTTTCTGTAAGGCCCTTTTGTAGAATATCCACATTATTTGGGGATTCAATAATGGCTCCCAGTTTGCAGTCATCTGCGAACTTTGTTAGCTAGAGTCCCTTAGTGTTGGCCTGTACTTCAGAGAAGTAGATGCCAAGCAAGAGCGGTCCCAGGACTGAACCCTGAGGTACTCCCTTGTTACTTGTCTGGAGCTGGATTTGGAGTCAGTTACTTTTACAGTCTGGGTTCTGTCAGTAAGCAAGTTGGCAACCCATTGAGAGACATAGGGATTTATGCCCAGCTTAGTAAGTTTATCTATGATTCCAGAGTAGGGGATGGTTTTGAAGGCCTAGGCTAGGTCCGGATAGGCTGTGTGGACTGCCTTACCCTTGTCCACAGCTCTAGAGACTGACTCGAAGAAGTCATTCAGGTTTAGAAGACAAGATTGGCCATTCACGAGCCCATACTTGGTGGGGTCCAGTGTTTGAAGGTTGACAATGTCTTTGTTTATAAGTTCCATGATAATGCGTTCCATGCCCTTGCAGATCAGGCTCGTCAGACTGATGGGATGGTAGTTCCCGGGATCCAAGGTGGAGTGGGATAACTGTAGCCTGAGGTGAAGCTATGATTAAACATGACACTTAGGTGAGGTGCCAGTTCTTTTTGTAGTTTATGTAGTACACAGCCCGGGATGTCATCTGGTCCCATGGATGCTGTATTCTTAGCTTTGGAGAGTGCAGTTTCTACCTAAGTGGCCATGATTACCTGAATTTGGCAATTGTTTGGTATTGAGATGGACCCTTTAAGGGGTGAGAGGAGGGTGAAGTTGACACTAAATCAATTTCCAGGATATTGGCAATATCCTTGGGATCAGTATATTTAATGTCATTCTGTTGCAGATCTGAGCATTGCCATGTAAATTCTTGACATAACTATAGAATGCCTTGTGGTTGTCTTTGGAATGTTTGGCAATTTTATTTTCGTAACTAGCTTTGGAGGATTTTATGAGGGATCTCAGCTTCTTACTGAGGCTGGTAAGGGAGTTTTTTACATCCTGGGATTTTCCTCTTTTCTGCAACAGTTTTCTTCCTTCTGTTGTATAGTTTGTTTATGGCAGGGGAACAACCAGATTGGCTTTCTATTTTTGGAGGAGAGTATCTTGGTTCTATTTGGGATGGCACAGTTCATGCACGAGTGGATGTGCTCATACAGTGCCTTAGTATAGGATTCAGCAGTCAAACTTTCACCTCCTGTCTGCATGGATGCCATGAAGTTTGTCACTTCTGACTTAAGTAGCATGAAGTTAGCTTTGAAGAAGTTTTTTACATAGGTTTCTTTATTGGGGGGGGGTGTGGATGTCAAGGGTGATTTGCTTATGGTCAGACCTGACCAATGAGGGGATGACCACTGGTGTGGAGCATCTGTCTCCCATGTTGGTAATGACCAGGTCTAGGATAATGGAGCCCCTGGTGGGACAATGGATTAGCTGTTCCACGGCATTGGAATTTATGAATTCCAAGAACCGTTGGGAAAAGGTGTTGGTACCCGAGTAGTTTTCCCAGTTAATGGCAGGTAGTTGAAATCACCCAGTATTAGGGTGTTTGTATCTTAATATTTTCCAGTATGTTTAGAAAGGTGTAGTGAGAATCTTGGGGCATGGTGGGGGATCTGTAGCAAGCTACACTTTGGATTGCAGTCTTACCTAGTGTTAGTTGTACATGGAGAATTTCAGATGCATTGTGTTGGGCAACTAGCCTGGAGGTGTGAATATCCTTGGTGAATATGGACACTCCTCCACCTTTAGTGTTTCGGTTTTGGTTTGGTGGCCAAAAAGTGTGGTAAGGGTTGTAGCCTGGTATTGCAGAGGTGCTCTCTAGAGTCTTGAACCAGGTCTCAGTTACTGTACTGATATCAATGTTCTCCATTTTTAGGAGAGCATCGAGAGAGTGCATTTTGAGATTTAGACTTCTAGCATTACCTTCAGATTTTGCATGCTTGTATCTGTTACGGTGGTGATTTTGTCCTTTGATCCTTGCCTGTAAAAGGCACTATAGGGGTGGCAATAGCTTTAGCCAGCAACCTGAATCCCAGGGGTGACAGGTACAGACCATCTCTGGCAAAGCATCGCGATTTGTTAGTCATGTCATCCCAGGCAGACAGATACTGGATCCCCTTTGAATGATACCAGAAGCTTAGCCAATTGTTGAAGTCAATCATTTTGTCCTTATCCTGTGGTATTATTCTGGGCAAAGGTAGGATGCTACTCAGGGCTAGGGTCATACCTGCCTGGGCAACATGATCCCAGAGCTCTTCCATGTCTCTTTTCATGTAGTCCAGGGAGGTATGTCTCAAGTCATTCACTCCAACATGGACAATGACACAGTTGTATTTGTACTTGTTGTGGAGTGACTTGATTGCATGCATCATGTGGTGGATCCTAGCACCCGACAGGCAGCTTCCTGTAATTTTCAACTTGCTCAGCCTGGTGAGTGGGACATCAGTGTGCCTGACTATAGAGTCACCTATGACTAAAGTGTTAGGTACATTGTCTTGCCTTAGGGGCTGTTGCTGGGTGGTACACTCGTGTTTTGAGCGATGTGTCACTTTGGTTGTGACTGGTGTTTGTTTGCATTTCAGCTTCGGAGGTCCTTGTTGCTTGGGCAGGTTAATTTTAAGGGCCTCCGCATATGTGGGTTTAGTGTTGCTATGTTTGGGTGTTGATGGTGTGGGTTTTGAAAGGCTATGTGTTGCTTGAGGTGTAGTGCAGGTGTTAATCTTCTCCTCTTCACTGTCTAGCACATTCTTGGCTGGAGAGAGTTTGCTTCCAGTTTGGCTATGTAAGTGCGTCTCTCACAGGTTGTAGTGTTGGGTGGTAGGAGGAGAGGGTTGTCTGTGTACATGAGGCAGTTGCTGCATTGCCCCAGTATGCCCAGATTCACCAGGTGGACAGGAGAAATCACCGGTAGCTGACCCTTGGACATGCCTGTTTAGGTGCTTTTTTTGTAAAGTACAAGAGCTGTTTTTCCTTACATTTGCAAGGTACTTTGCAATTATAGGCTGCTTAGTGCCTTCGATTAATTAATCCTTATCAACAAGGAGAGTTGAGTGTGTATATCAGTTTAAGGCTTCTGCATGCTTTCCAGCAGGTTCTAGAGCAAGTGCTAGTCACAGGGGTTCAGATTTTAGTGCTACCACTAAGAAACCAGCTAGTTCTAAGGGAAAATTAAGAGCAGACTTTCTGGAACCTGGAATAGTTTAACCGTAGCCCCGCTGTGCTGCATAATGTGAAAAATGCAGAAACATACATGTTTTTTTAAGCCAGAAAGTTGAAAGGGATAGAAATCAGCCCAAAATGGCTAATAAAATTACAATTTCAGAGGTGGAAACCACTCCTCTAGTGTCAGACAAGGCAGTACAATGCTCACCACTCCCACTGGTAAGCAGTAGGACTTCCCTCTACCACAGCAAGGTCTGGATAGCACTGAACACAGAAAATAAAGTCCTGAAACCAGCAAAGCCTGGGATCTGGACTATACTAGCTAGGAAAGGCAGGAACCAAGCAATTTTTTTTTTTGGTTAAAACAGGCTAAACAATGCAATAATACAGTAAATAAACACAGAAAAAGCGAACACACTTGAATGCGTAACCCTAAACAGTGAATGCATTTAAAACTCTACAAAATTAGCAATTTAAAACTTTTTGAATGAAGCAAGGCAAGTGCACAAATGAAAAACAATTTAAGAGGCAGTAACACAGCAGAATAAGTAGCTAGTCTAGATATACAGAAAAGTCTATATATACAGAAAAGCAGCTAAAACACACTAAAACAATTCAGATGCAGTGCAACCTAGAGCACTTGACTTGTAGCAATATTAAGGCAAATACAGTTTTAATAAATGCACTAAAATATACTCTATATTTCCAAAATGTTTGAGAAGCACAATCAAAACACAAAGAGATTCAAGCACAATTTTTTTCCCCTCCTTGTCTGTCTGACCTATGCTAACGAATAACCGCGTTCAACAAAATGACCTATAAGGTCATTATCAAAATGTATATATTTTAAAGGTATTGGACAAATCCTATGTATTCTAATAAACTGTGATTTAGGTATATTCGCTGTTATATGTATAGGATGACAACTAGATGTGTGCAGTAAAGTACTAGAATGATGGGGTTTTCTATATAATGTACTAAATAAACTGCCATCAGATTATTTGGACACTTTGACATCTAAAAAAAGAAATAGCTGTATTATCATAGTTTACTGTAAACCTGATACCCCGTTTGGTTTCATTCAAATATTGAATGAATTTCTGTAAATATACCACATCTGACTTCCACATCATCCAGCAGTCATACAAATACCTGCACCAGATATCAATCTCACCAAGAAAAATATTATGATTTGTATCATAAATTATTATCTGTTCCAAATACCCCATAAAGAGGGCAGCATAAATGGGTGCAAATGATGCACCCATAGCTGTACCCCTCAGTTGCAAAAAACATTTGGTATTGAAGAAAAAAACATTTTTAGTTAACACATGCTCTGTTAAGCATAACAAGAAAGTGTTGAAACCAGGGCTATATAAAGCCATTTTATTTAGCCAATACTCTAAAGCACACAATCCAACCCAGTGAGGAATACTGGTATATAAAGACGTATGTCTAAAGTACATAATAACCAGGTAGATTCTAGTTGGGCATCAGAAATAACATTCAAAAATTCAGTAGTGTCATTCATCCTTGCTCTCACACCTGCTAAGAATGGCTTCAAATAAACTGTCAGATAACGGACAAAGGTTCAGTCAAAGAACCCTGACCGAATACAATTGGTTGACCTGGTGGTGGCTGCATGTCCTTGTGTATTTTGGGGAGAAGGTAAAAATATTGGGAAGATGGATTTTTAACCTTTAGATGAAACATAGTACGTTTATCAATAATCCCCTCACTAACAGCAGACTCAAGAAATGTATCAATTTCTTTTTTGAAAACAGAAGTAGGATCGTGAGGCATACATGCATAGAATCTATTGTCTTGCAGCTGTCTATTAGCTTCAGTGACATATAAAGTTTTATCCATAATCACAGTTGCTCCACCTTTGTCAGCTCAAACAATAACTATGTTTTTGTTATTTTTTAGCTGCATCAAAGCATTCCTTTCTTCACTAGATAAATTAGAAGGAAGAACATGTTGTGGACCATTATACCTAAAATGTAGGTCCTTAAGTACACATCTCTGAAATATTTCTACATGCTTATTCATAGGTGGAATAAATGTTAATTTATGAAACTTAAAACTACTATTTTCACTAACAGATTCCTCATTCTGAGAATATAGTTTCAAATGAAGTAGTCTGCAAAAAGCATATAAATCTTCTACAAAGACATCCTCAGGAACAAAAAACCCAGGAATGAAATTAAGGCCCTTGCTCAGCAACAAATATTCAGACTCTGATAAAACATCTGAAGAGATGCTAATTACATTACTGGGACACACTATCTGGGTTTCAGGAAATTCAGCATGGCTTCCAGGGATCCATCGATCCCTATTTTTGGACTTACGTTTCCTACCCCCTCCTTCTTTTCCTAAAAGTAAAGGGGTATGTCAGAATTCAATGATATAGTGTCCTGCATTCCCATACAGGACTTTTTGGTAGCTGGTGGCATTTGCTGTTTATCTACCTCTATATCTGTACTACTTAATTTGAAACAATTTGAAACAATTTGTAATAGTTATATACATGTCAAAAGTAGTCACCCCATGTTTATAAAAAGGAATATCCCCATGGACAATTTATTAGAGCTTCATGAATGACCGTATCAATTAATGCATTGACAGAGGACTTTAAACATAATATGGTCCCTAGATTTTGTTTGGATACGAGTTTAAACAATTTTGTTATTCAAGAAGTTATTTGTGACAATTGGAAGGTCATTTTAGTAAATGGGGATATCACAAAAGTATTAGTAACCTTCCCTAACTTTGTCTATAAGAAACACCATAACATTAAACAATTCTTGGAACAAGTTGGGCCTTGATTCTACACAGAAAACATTAGATATGTATAAATGTTTTCTTTGTAAGGCTTGTAGATCTGTACATGAAGGCCCATATATCTCCTTAGCGCATTTAGATTATACTATTTTAGTTCCGGGGAGGTTAAATTGTGGCACTTCTGGGGTTGTTTATATTGCATTTTGTTTATTTTGTCCTGCGTTTTACATAGGAATGACTACAAGGAGTTTCAGAAAAAGGATTAGTGCACATCTTTATGCCATTAAAAGTAAAAACCTAAATAATGCATTTCGGAGATTAATTTTTATTAATGGGTGATGTAGTTTTAATTGTTTCATCACAATTTTATTATAACATGTTTTTGATTGGTTCATTGTTAATTGGACTATTTATTTAAATAATGTTGGCTTGTGTAACTGCATTTCTGAAGAAGTCTTGGTGACGAATCACGATTATTAAAGGTCTAACTATGCTAAAAACTGCATTTTGACTCTTGGCTCCTCAATGTTTTTCCAGTTCATTTTTTGGTATGTCAATCATTGAATTTACCTGTCTCCATTACAAAATAAAATTTAGCTTAAGTTTCAGTCTTAAGCTGGATTTAGAACAAATATTTTCATTCAAAAATAATCCTTTTGTAATAGGCAGTTTGTTTTTATATCCAAACCCCACTCAACATCTTCCATTTTATTTATAACCTGAAAGTGCAAGCTGTTACATTCTATACAGTAACTATAATGTCATGGTCAAACATTATACTTATCTTATCTCCTTAATGAATGCACATGTTCCCTTAGTGCTCATGAAGCATATGTTTGATCTTTCCAACATAAAACCTTTGATACATACATTTTGCAATATAAGCTGAAAAGGAGCTTCTGTAGTCTGCCTTATCAAGAGGTATGAAACTATGAGATGTTTTGAAGAATTTGCATGGGATGCAGCTTTTGCACATAAATATACCCTTTTCATCATCACCCATATTATCATTCAATCTTTATTCATCCATTCCATCAAACTTTAATTTTTTTTGCCCTGCTTATAGTCAAATTGTGGAAATTCAGGAATAACCAGTTTCTCAATATCTTTCAACTTTCTCCATCTCTTTCAACTTTTTGGTTTAAAAGCCAGCATTTGCACTTGTTTCCCACATTTCCTGTAACTAGTCTAGTCCAGATTCAGATTTGCTATACCCAGGACTGTTTGTAAGCTTCTGAGCCCCCCAAGCCTTTTTGTGTTGGAGGGAAGCCTTCTAGCTTTTCAGTGGGAGTGGTAAACATTAGGTAGCCTATCTACCACAAGAGTGGTTTCTGGCCCCAGAAATTGTAGTTTATTGGCCATTTGGGCAGTTTTTACATCTCTTTCAACATTCTGGTTTAAAAGCCTGTGTTTGTGCTTGTTTTCCAACTTTCCTGTAACTAGTCTAGTCCAGATACAGATTTGCTGTATCCAGGACTGCTTGTAAGCTTCTATGCCCTCCCCAAGCCTTTCTGTGTTGGAGGGAAGTATTCTAGCTTATCAGTGGGAGTGATAAGCACTAGGTAGCCTATCTATCACAAGATTCAGGTACAGATTCTTAGTTTTAACACTAGAAGTTGCTTGTTCATGCTCAGCACTTGTTCAGAACTTGTTCTTAGCACTAAATACGCTACAAATTACTACATCACTCAAACTTCCTCTTTACCTAGAGGAAAACAGTTTTTGTACTTACTTTCCTCACTTCCTTAGAGAAAAACAGCTCTTATAATCACTTTCCTCACTTGTCTAGAGGAGAGTAGTTTTTTATTCAGGCATGTCCAAGACAGTGTTCTCTCCTGTCTATCTAATGATTCTGGGCATCTTGAGGCAATGTAGCAAATGCCTCATGTACACAGACAACCCTCTCCTCCTACCACCTAACAACACAACCTGTGAGAGATGCATTTATCTAGCCAAACTAGAGGTAAAGCTCTCTCCAACCAAGACTGAACTTGACAGTCAAGAGGAGAAGGTAAACACTTGCACCACACCACTCATCACTAAACCTACAGCACCAAAATCCATACATAGAAACACAAAAACATTCACAGATGCTCTCAATAATAATCTGTTCAAGCAACAAAGACCTCTAAAGCAGAAATGCAAGCATCCTCCACCCCCCAACACAACCCAAATGACACATAGCCCACAGACTCAGTGTGCCACTCAACCACAGCCCATAAGGCAAAACAATGTACCCAACACACTAGTCATAGGTAACTCTATACTTAGGCACACTGATGTCCCACTCACCAGGCTAAACAAGGAGAAGGTTACTGTCAACTGCCTGTCGGGTGCTAGGATCTGCCACATAACCCATGCAATCAGGTCACTCCACAACAAGTACAAATATGACTCTGGCATTGTCCATGTTGGTGTGAATGACCTGAGATGTACCTCTCTGGACTACATGAAAAGATACATGGAAGAGCTCTCTGATCTTGTAGCCCAGGCAGGTATGACCCTAGCCCTGATTAGCATCCTGCCATCGCCCTGAATGATACTGCAGTACAAGGCCAAAATGATTGATTTCAACAATTGGCTAAACTTCTGGTGTCATTCTAAGGGGATCCAGTATCTGTCTGCCTGGGATGACATGGTCGACAGACCATGATGCTTTGCCAGAGATGGCCTGCACCTGTCACCCGTGGGATTCCAAATACTGGCTTAGGCTCTTGCTGCCACTATAGTGCCTTTTTAGGCAAGGTTCAAATGACAAATTCAACACCATAACAGGAACAGGCAAGCAAAAACTGAGGGTAATGCTACTCAATGCTAGAAGTCTAAATCTCAAAATGCACTCATCGAGGTACTCCTTAAAATGGAGAACATCAATATCTGTGCAGTGACTGAGACATGGTTCAAGGCTCCAGAGAGCACCCCTGCATTGCCAGGCTATAACTCATACTACACTTTTTGGCCACCTAATCTGGACCGGAACACCAAAGGTTGAGGTGTGTCCATATTTATTAAGGATATCCACACCTCCAGGCTAGTTGCTCAGCATAATGCATCCGAGGTTATCCAAGTGCAACTAACTCTGGGCAAAACTGCAATCCAAATTGTAGTTGCTATAGATCCCCCACCATGCCCCAGGATTGCCACTCCTCTTTTCTTGATATACTGTAAAATATTAGGGTTCAACCAAACACCCAAATAATGGGCAATTTCAACTACCCCACCATTAACTGAGAAAACTACTCATGTGCCAACTCCTTCACTCAACGCTTTCGGGAATTCATAAATTCCAGTGCCCTGGATCAACTTATCCACACTCCCACCAGGGGCAACAATATCCTAGACCTAGTCATTACCAACATGAGTGACCAGTGTTCCACACCTGAAGTCAACTCCTTTTTGGTCAGATCTGACCATAAGCTAATCACCCTAGATATCCATATCCTGCCCCAACCTCCATTAAGGAAATCATGGTAAAAAATTTCTCCAAAGCCAACTTCATGCTTCTTAAGACAGAAATGTTAAACTTCATGACACCCATGCGGATGGACAATACAGTTATGACTGCTGAATCCTACACAGATGCACTCTATAAGCACTTACACAAGTGCATGGATCATGCTATTCCAAACAGAGTCAAGATGCTATCCTCCAAAAAAAGAAGCCAATCTGATGGTCCCCTGCCATAAACAAACTCTACAACAGAAGGAAGAAACTGTTGCAAAAGAGAGTGAAATTCCATGAGTGGTGGAGTGCCCTGGTCAGTCTCATTAAGAAGCTGAGATCCCTTATAAGATCCTCCAAAGCTAGCTATGAAAACAAAATCACCACTGATTCTAGGGACAACCACAAAGCATTCTATAGCTATGTCAAGAATCTCAATGGCAACACCCAGATCTGCTCTGAGCTACAGCACATTGGCATGAAGATTACAGAACCAACTGGTATTGCCAAATGTCCTGGCAGATAGGTTCAGTGCTAACTTTAGCCCCCCCCCACCCTCTAAAGGGCCCATATCTATACAGGAAAAATGCAGAGACCCTGTAATCACAACTACACAGGTAAAAGCTGCACTCTGTAAAGCCAAAAACACAACATCCAATGGACCAGACAACATCCCAGGCTGCGTTTTACATGAAATTCGGAACGAACTGGCTCCCCGCCTAAGCACCATATTCAGTCATAGTCTCACATCAGGCTTTGTGCCCACTGAATGGTGCATGGCAAGAATTATCCCACTCCACAAAGGGGGAGCCACCACTGATTCTGGGAACTACTGCCCTATTAGCCTGTCGAGCCTGATCTGTAAGGCCATGAAATGTATCATCATGGAACTCATAAACAAAGACATTGGTAACCTCCAAACTCTGGACCCCACCCAGTTCAGGTTTGTGAAAGGCAGATCATGCCTCCTGAACCTGATCAACTTCTTTGAGGCAGTCACCAAAGCTGTAGATGAGGGTAAGGTTGTTCACACAGCCTATCTTGACCTCGCCAAGGCTTTCAACACCATCCCCCATTCTGGAATTATAGCTAAACTCACTAAACTATGTATAAATCCCTACATCACAAGATGGGTTGCCAATTAGCTCACTGACAGAACCCACACTGTAAAAGTTGCAGACTTCAAATCTGACATCAAACCAGTGACAAGTGGAGTACCACAGGGTTCAGTCCTGGGATCTCTCCTGTTTGGTATCTACTTCTCTGAAGTACAGGCTAACACAGAAGGCCTTTGGCTAATGAAGTTCGCAGATGACTGCAAACTAGGAGCCATAGTTGAGTCCCCAAATGATGTGGACATCCTACAGAAGGGCCTCACTGAGACAGATGCCTGATGTCAGAGCCATGGCCTCAAGCTCAATGCCAAAAAGTGCATTGTTATTTCCTTTGGTAAAAAGTCTGTACCCATGAACTACCACATTGGTGGCAGTCTACTTAATGCCAAATGTGTGATAAGAGACCTGGGGACTCAGGTGGACAGTAGACTCTCCTTTGATAATCACATTGCCACAGTAGTCAGGAAATTCTTCTATGTGGCACACCTCATCACAAAAGGGTTCTCATTTAGGAAAAAATAGGTCATTGTTCCCTTGGAATGTACCTCACAAGACATCTGCAGCAGCTGGAAAGGCCACAGAAGTAACTCACAAAGAGGATTACTGGCCTCAAACAGATGCCCTACACTGACCATCTCAAAAAACTCCAACTTTACTCCATAGCATATCAACTACTCCGAGGTGATCTCTGCCTAACATATAAAGCTGTGTCAAACCCAGAGCTGTTGGACATGCTACACCTAAAGAAATCCCAATCCCTCCAAGCTACATGCTTTAGCGCCTAAGCCTTGTCACCACAATAAATAGGACATGCTGGAGGGATAGATTCCTATCCCAGAAATTTCCCATACTCTGGAACAAGCTACCCATCTATGTCAAGCAAAGTTCCCCATTAGCACTCTTCAAGAAAAATCTTGATAAGTGGATGGGAAATAGGAAATACCCCCGGGGATCACTTCTGTGGCTCTGCTCAATGTGGGCACATGAAAATAACTTTCTTTGGTGGCGTAAGCCAGGGAACCTTGTTAGCTAGGCTTACTTAGGCCCTTGGGCTGATAGCCTAGTACCTACCTCTGAACATTCTTTACTCTTTCATTATAACACATTTCCTTATTTTATCTAGTATTCTTCTCTACTTATTGACTAATAGAAATGTACATATTTAGCATTTGCATATCGTTCCTGTCAGCTTCATCTGTTTTATTGCACCTATGCAGAGTTCCTTCTTTCAAAAGTGGTACCACTTTCTCTTTGCGTCCATCTTTACTACACACACACACACACACACACACACACACACACACACATGCTCTGTCAAGCACACATGTCCATGCGTGTATATATTCTCTGTTTAGTCAAATCAGATTCTTAGAGCAAACAATGGGCAGCCACTATTATCCCAATTTTGTCCTATTATGTTTCTTCCATCAGAATACCCTCACTTGTGTTCTAGCAGCCCACAAATAAATAGATCTAGCAATATTCTTTTTAATATACTGTGGGTCACAACTTGTAAATAACAAAAGCTTGTTGGCATTAACTAGCTTGCTCTACAAACAACTGTTTATGTTCTTATTAATATATTCCATCATTCAGAAACACTGTTTTCTTCTTATCTGTACAGTTCTTTCCAGTGCTGAGAATCAAACCTTACACCTTGCAGTTGAAAGGCATACACCTTAACCACTGTACCATTTGGCCATTCATTCTCTTAACTAAATTCCAGGGGTCTATTACAATCTATCAAAATCTGAACCAGTATATCAAATTTATATTCCACTTCTGTTAGCAATCTGTTCATTATCAATAAAACCTAAACATGTTTTAATACTTTCCTCGAAATAACTCTTTGACTTAAATATAATAGCTGCCTTAAATGTTAAACAGCTGCAGGCATGAAACAGAACTATTATGGTTTCATTGAAGTATTTACATGTTTCAAATATATTTACATTGTTTCAAAAATAAATCACACACCAGACAAGTTAGTAAAACTCTACTTTATAATTATATAGAAAGAATATATGCATTCACTGCTCTAAATAAATACATTGCCTTCGTCAATTTGTACACCTTTTAACTGCAATAACCAATCACTCAATGTCCTTCACAAAACCATACATTTTTATAATCATTGGTTTTAAATCATAAATCCAGAAGACTGATGCACACAGATTATTAAAGCAGACTGTTGTCATAATTTGTAATGTAAGATCCATCCCATCTCAAAGATCACTTTCCATTCTTATTGAAATAAGAAAATAGGATTCAAGCTGGCATTGCTTGTTTAAACCAGAGTTTATTAAGCAAAAGCAAGAGAGGAGTGTTTTTGCATTGTCAGAACTTTTAAGCTATCCATCTTTGCAAACAATTACATAATTAATCAAGTGCAAGTTATACTGGCAGACTTCAATGTACAATAGCAAGTGTTATGAGAAATGTTCACGGCAATACTGGGATTGTTTAACTTAGTATGATGAGTGTACTTGTTCACAGGAAAAGTTAGTTAGCTTGTAAAAATGAAGCCCAGATTTGATCGGGTTCTTGGCTACTATTGTCTGCTTACTGTTTTTCAGATACAAGGAAAACAAATGCAGCAGTTGCACTACCTTGCACAGTGACTTGTAAGAGAGTGTAGTCTGTATTACATGCAAACTATGCCTGATAGTTGTGTTTTTAATACTAGATTTGCAATGCTGTGTTTGATAATTTGCTTTCACCAACAGGCTTTTTTGCCATGTTTGTAGCTTTATTTTATTATATAGTCATTGCAGTATTTGGAGTTTTATTTACATAGTCTTGTTTTGTACTGTATGGCTTTGATCTGTTTTACTGAGGATTAAACACTTAAACAATATGTAAAACCATAAGGTTGCCTTAAAATAGAAACTGGCATTCCAAACCTGATTGACAAGTTACCACACTTATTGCTGATTACATTGCTAAACTGCTTTTAAAAGTTTGTGTACAACATGGCAATATTACTGTGCTGACATTCTGATTTATGAACATTTGCTTGAACTTGTGCTGTTGCTATGGTCATTCAGTAAATACTGCTGAAATTCACTATTTCTATTTATAACTCAGTACCTATACTTAATAACCCCTATATCCCTTTTCTGTCCTTTTATTCTCTCTCTTTCTTTCACTTATTCTCTATATCTCTCACTTGACTTTAAACTATTGTTCTTAACTATTAGCATATTACAACTTAAATTTCAATTCTGATACTTGAGCAAAATCTAAAGCATTGCCAACTTTGTTGAAAACAGGTCCAAGCTAGAATTGCTCAGTGACTTACCAGACTATAGATTGTCCTTGGATACAGAGAACTGCACTGTGGGTATCACTAAACATGGCTTTGCTTTGCTCAACTACCCTACTCCAAACTCCTACCCACCCCTTTACTCTACATTTGTTTTCTTTTGGCCTCTTCACACATCACATTATCAGCCAACTGCAGGTTACAGTCTAATGACAATAAAACAGATCAACTCTAGTTAATGACACTACTCCCTCCTAATATTTCTTCTTATCATTCTGTTTCTTACATCATCATACTTGTTTCACTATTCTCCCTACTCATGACAATTCTTTATAAGACCTGACTTTTCAATCTATACAACCCCCCCGCCATTTACATGACTCTGAGCTAACTGGTCTGTCTGCACTTAACAACTCTTCCCACCTAATACATTAGTAAATCACCTTCTTTTATGTATTGATAGTTCTAGTCTATTTTATTAATTATTGTTAATTTTCCCTTTTACATGCTCTAAAGATGATTTATGGACAACTAATGGACAAACAACTGATACCTTGTACAAAATCTAACCATTACATATTTGTTGAAAATAGGCCCAGGCAGGAATTGCTTAGTGACTTACCAAACTACAGCTTGTCTTTGGATAAAGAAAACTACATCCACTGTGTCTCATTAAACTTGGCTTTGCTTTGTTCTCCTACCCTAGACCAAATTGCTACCCACCCCTTTGATCTACATTTATATTCATCTAACCTCTTCACACATCACACTATCCACCAACAGCAGGTCACAGTTTAATGAGAGTAAATCCAATCAACACTAGATCATGACGACACTCCCTGCTAATACCTCTTCTTAGCATTCTGTTTCCTACATTAACCTACTTGCTTCACTGTTTTCTCTACTCATGACAATTCTTTATGAGGTCGGGACTTTTCAATTTATACAACTCCTCCTTACATGCCATCATGCCTTGTTACTTAGTTCAGTTTCATCAACTAGAGTGCAACATTCCTAGCCATTCAATGCTAAATTTTTCTCTGCTTTATCTGCCCTACCTCACAAATTATCACATTGAATTATACAAAAATAACCTACCTCCATTAAAACATCCACAATCCATGTCAAAGATCATCTTTTCACCCTACAAAATATCATCATAGCTGTACAGTACCTCCAGAACTGGCTAAATTAAATTCAACTACTTGACAATAGTCCCCGAAGTCAGTAAACTAAACTCTATCATAGCATTCAGAATTAAAACTAAATAATTTACTATCACTATTTCTTTACATCTGCAGACTTCACCTCTCTGGAGATATCATCCTCAACCCTGGCCCACTTCTATGTTCCAGCAGCAACAATATAGGAAGTGAATTAGCCCCTTCCCCCTTAGCGACTCTACAGTTTTGCAAATAAGCTAGTCTTAAATATAATCCATGTTATTGTAAGAAGCTTTTGTAACAAAATTATTGATATTCACTCTTGGATTTCAGCCCACTCATCAGACATCCTTATCACCTTCATGACTTGTTGAAAAGCCCAAAAAAAGAGCAAGAGATTCTTCCTCTATGCTACAATAAATTCAGACTGGATAGAAAAAAATCTGGTAGTGCAGCTATCATCTTCAGAAATACCATAGAGATGTTAGTTTTGACATTTCAAAACTGTAAAAAAAAAAATAAAAAACAAAAATTTTTTTTTTACTTTTTTGCAGGGGGGGGGGTTCAAGCCCCCCTACACACCATACCCCCTGTTAAATAAATATACCAACTCCAAGATCACACTACAGTGAGAAAAATAGTAAATGTCCCCTTCCATGCTGTACGGTGATCTCCATTCAAAACGTTCGAAGTTTAAAAACTTCGATCTTATGGTCTCAGCCATTTTCAGTTTGAAGTTTTGAAGCTTTAAGCTTGTGAAGGGAATCCATATATATATATATATATATATATATATATATATATATATATATATATATATATATATATATATATACACACATTATATATATATATATATATATATATATATACACACACACACATATATATATATATGTGTCCACTTAACATGGTCGACAGTTCATTTGACCGACTTTTATTTGGTTGACAATTCATTTGATCGACAAGCAGTTTTATGTGGGGGGCTGTGCCCCCCCTAACTACATATATCAACTCCAGGGTCACACAACATTGGGGA
>NC_056734.1:916088551-916175403 GCF_019279795.1 Protopterus annectens
ATGCAAAAACTTACCTGGATGTGCTATTAGCACTCAGTCTGTTAAAAATATTTGTTGTACCGTGAGTTAGGTCTGATCAGTTTGTTCAT
Organism: Protopterus annectens; assembly: GCF_019279795.1. Taxonomy (NCBI): domain Eukaryota; kingdom Metazoa; phylum Chordata; order Ceratodontiformes; family Protopteridae; genus Protopterus; species Protopterus annectens. Next base: position 916,088,641 of record NC_056734.1, read on the forward strand.
AAGCTGAATCATGCAAATCTTTCAATCAAGTATATAAATGAAAGTCTGCTTTAGAGAAGGCTCTAAGAATGATTATATGATCATAGGAGATTATGAGATTAATGGTTTATAAGCCCATACAAGCCTAGACAATGTTACTCAGATTTTACTCAGTTTTGATCCCTATGGCTTGAGGATGGCTTAGGTTTGTGCCTATGATTTTGAGTATTTTACAAACTGACCTTGTTCATAAGGGGCATAGGCAGTACCCCATAAATGAATTTCTGATTCCCCATCCATTGATCTAAGCTGCATTTGAAAAGGGAAGGGTTCTGCTTAATATGAATAAGAAGCCTGTTCCTGAGGAGGAGTAATCTCAGAGACACATATCTGTCTCTCCACCATGTTTTGGTCGAGTCACAGACCAAGTTTACATCTCTAGGTTTGGTGAACCTTGTGATGACAGTCTAGTGAATGTGTAACAGTTCGATCAGTGCTGGATCTGTGAGTACCTTGTAGGCTAGGCATAGGTCACCCCTTAATAGTCAGTAGCAGACAGAGTAAAGGGATAGGGCTTTTAGTATATCCAAATATGAAATGTTATTTACACTCTGTAATATCTTTGTGTGGAACCTCTGAGGTTGATCCAGCTGTTGTAATAGCCTGGTCAAGCATGTACCAAAATATACATTGTACTTGATTATTGCTGTGATGAGGGCCAAGTACAATGGAACTATAACTTCCCTGCATTTGGGTGACATGCCTTTACCAATAAGCTGTGCCACATAGAAGGACTTCCTCACCACTGTGGACACATGGTGGTCAACGTTCAGGTTCCTAGACCTCTCTAGTGTGAGTCAACCGTTGGTGGTGTGCTACTAACGTTGTAATTTGCAGGGGTATTCAACTACACAAAGGGTATGATTAAGCATTTTTTTGCATTATTTTTAGGCCATGACTAATTGCGCCCAGCTTGCAGTTGTTGGCAAACATTGTCAGTCAGATGGAGTATACCACTTTTGTCAGCCAGACAATGTATACCACATTTTCTGGTGTATGGACATATTTTAATGGATAAAATCTGAAAGGTGAAGCAAGATGGTTTACATGTTATATGGTGTTGGATATCCAATTGAAATGACAGATTGCCAAAATCCAGGAGATTGACACCATTTGGTTGACACAGTTAGGTGGTCGACAGGTGTGCGAGATCTCCAGGTAATGGGAATATGTCCTTTCCCTGGGGATTGTGTGATCTTGGAGTTAGTATATATAATTAACATGGGGTGTTTGGGGCACAGCCTCAGCATAGGGGTGCAGGGAGGGCTTGGCATTGGTTTATACCCTGGAGCATGCAAAGAATGTGTCAATATTTGTGACTTTGATGTTATGAGGTCACTTTAATGTTCATCATTAGATCAAATGCAAGACAACCATACACATACACACACACACACACACACACACACACACACACACACACACACACACACACATGATTGTGTGTGTGTACTGCATATTGCTGAATGCTCATGCTTTTAATATTGAATGTGAATAATTTAAGCAGAATTGATCACAGAATAATTTCATTGACTCTGCTGGCATCACTGTGTGGTAATTCACAGAGCAGTATGTAGTGGGGATTTGCCTTTACCCAGCTGCCTTGTCATTTCAGAGTTAGCATATATAGTTATCAGGGGATGTGAGAGGTGCTTCTTTTGCATTTTTCATTGCAAGGACAGAGACATTGTCAGGATTATTGCCTTTTTAATCATTTATCTCTCTTCTTACAGGAAACAAGTAAGATTTATTGAGGGACCATTAGGAAATGATACTGAGGTTAAGAACACATTTTATATGATGCTCACCCCATTTCTCAGCTAGAAAAGCCACGTACAGTTACACTAGTGATACAACTGATAAGGTGGATTTGTATGCCGCAGGACAGTAATAATAATAATAATAATAATAATAATAATAATAATAATAACAATAATAATAATAATAATAATAATAATAATATTGTGGTTTTGTTGTTATTATTATTATTTTCATCATTATTATTATTATTATATTTGTTACACAGATAAGTCCACTGGATATACCTTCTTTCCAGAAATGGCCCAGAAGCAATGCTTGGTTAAGTAGCTTGTTCATAGCTACAAAGCATTAAAATGGAGGCTGTGACATTCAAATATAGGACTGCTGAATGCTCTAGATCTAGCAACACAAAATCTGAGTGGGACATACTAGTGAACTGCAAAAATTGCTGTCACACATTAAAGCATTTTCAATACCCTCTATTACTGATATATATATACTGACTCCAAAATCACTGTACTTTAGATAAAAAGGAATCATCTGAGATTTATAACAGTACTGGACACATCATATATTTTCCACTAACTGCACTTACGTTTTTACAATTCCTGTTACAGTCTACAAACTTATAATGGGAACCTGTGAGTACATGTGGTATTATATTAGGGGTAGAAACATTCTGTAATACCCTGCTGCTTTACTGTAGTATCTTTGGCCAAATTTATCACTCACATGATGGCCAGTCCAAGCTACCTCTCCCCTTCCTGACATTGTTTGCCTTGCTACTTAGCCCTGTCCTTTTATAATCAGCATACTCATCTCTTTGCTATGTTGCATATGTTCCACTGAAACATTGACCAAAAATAGCAACATCATCTATGTAGGCCAGAAAATAGTCTCTAGCTCTTGCTAGGATGTGATGTACCATCTTCAGTGAAGCACGTGATACTTTTCTTCCTAAAAGGTGCTTTAATGAAACTGTTCAACCCTGATGTGGTTCCAAATCCTGACATCTTTTATGGCACAGATGCCAAGTCTACCAGCCAGTAACGTCCTGTTTAGTCATCAAATACTTTGTCCAACCAGATGATCTGACACTTTTTTTTATCGTGGGTATGGAGTATACACCTGCATCAGTGTCAATGTTTGTTTTTCCTTACTCTGCACAAGGCCTGGTTCTGTCAACTTTTTTGTTGTCAGCAGCACAGGAGAGGACCAATGATTATTGGATGCTTGAATTGTTACTAATTTAACATTTCCCTCCGTTCATCCTATATTCAAGACACTGAGATGTGTGGAAAGCCCTGAACTGTGAGAAACAAGCTTTACATCAAAAAGGGATGAAAGCAGCTTTTATTTCAGCACTGCTTACATATTCTCATTTGCACGTATCATGACCTGTGTGGTGATACTTTATTTTTTTTTTTTTTGTACTTTTCTACATTTTTCAGTGTAATAAGAATTCATTGAACAGGGGCAGTTATTGGATCCCCAGATAGTTTAGCCATCATGTATTTGTTGCCCCAAATAAATAAGTGGTGCCAGTGTCATGGATTGAAACTAAGTGCCAAATAAATTCCTTATTTATCATTTGGAAAGTCTTCTACCCCAGAAAACTACCACATTGAAAATACTCCCAACAATATGTCCTACATGGATTGACTCAAAGCCCTGTCACTATACTCAGTATCTTACAGACTGCTAAGATGTGACCTGTGTCTGACACACTAGGCATCCTCTAATCCAATACAAATGGACCTACTCACATCAGTAGAGAAATACCCATTCCTGGGATGTAAACATCTTCTATTACATCAACAGAATGGTTTAGACAGACAGGTATATCTCGCAGAGAAAACCTCTGGTCTGGAATGGATTCCCCGTCCATATAAAACAAAACATCCTTACCCTCATTCAAGTACATCCTGGATCTATGGATGGGTAATAGAAAATTTATCTCAGGACTACCCCTTGTAGTACTACTAATGGACTGAGGCAGCTCCTAAATGCTTTATCCCACCCATGGGTCCCCACAAATTATTTATGGCATAATCTCAGTTATTTTCATTAGGGGTAACATAAATATCAATTAGGAGATGAGTAAGGCCAGTATAACATCATCTGGGACAGATTAATTCAAGCACCAAAAGGGAAACTAACTATGCTTAAAATGTCCCACAAGGACAGCTAGCCTAGTATTTACCTATCAAACTATGTGTTTTTTTGAATTACTCAGAAACACTGTAAATATCTGGTTTCACTGGTTACTCGGTTTCTGTGATTACATGGGACTATACCGACTGGGAATAAGGGGTCATAACTCTCTGTCATCGCTGATCTTTTGTCTTGACTTAAAATATTAAGCTGTCCACTTAACAGATTAGGTCATGGCTACAGTCTGGCTCCCAGAAAATAACAATGTGTAAATACTTATCATCTTCTTTTTCAAGATGATTTAAAACTGTATAGTTCACCAGATGAGGAACTTAAAGCATAACTGGAAGCTGTTAAAACTTTTTTCAGATGATATAAGAATGTAATTTGGTCTTGATAAATGTTGAAAAGCAAACTGTAAAGCAGGGATGCTGCAGCACCAGGAAAACATCAGTTTGGGCCAAGACTGTTATAAAAAACAACTTGAGCAAGAAGGAGTGCATATATATTTGGGAAATGATGAAGGACCAACAATAAACCATGAACAAACGCAGATAAAATGTAATAAGGAATATTTTAGGAGACTTAAATTAATATTGAAAACAGCACTGAAATCTAGGAATAAAGTCCAGCTGGCTCACCAACAGAACGCATACAGTCAAAGCTGGGGATTCCATCCCTACTAGAAGACCAGTTACCAGTGTTATACCACAAGGATCTGTGCTGGGCCCTCTACTGTTTGCAATTTATTTCCCAGAAGTCCAGGTGAAAATAGATGGCCTGTGGCTTACCAAGTAAGCCGATGATTGCAAACTGGTTGCAGTCATGGAGTTCCCCCAACCAATGTTGGCATACTACAAAAAGGGCTTACACAGACAAATGATTGCTGCCAAATCCACAAACTTAAAATCATACAAAAAATGCATTGCCATCCCTTTTGGCAAAGGGCAAGTCCCTGCAAATCACAATATTAATAGTACCTCCCTTAGCTCAAACCCCGTGGTGAGAGATTTGGGAATACAGGTTGGTAGCAATCTTAAATTTGATCACAATGTGTCCACAGTGGTAAGGAAGGCCTATTACACTGCACATCTCATAAGTGAAGGCATGTCATCCAGAGCTAAGGATGTTATAACTCCCCTGTACTCATCCCTCAACAGACCACTAATAGAGTACAATGGTCTCTTCTGTAGGTTCATTACCAGACACCTGCAGCAGCTGGAGAGACCTCAGAGGTTTCTCACCAAGAAAATTCATGGCCTTCAACACATGACCTACATGGACAGACTGAAAGCCCTGTCACTGTGCTCTGTATTTTATAGGCTGCTGAGAGGCGACTTGTGCCTGACCTGTAGAGCAGTCTCGGGCCTTACTCTAATGGAAATGCTGTACATATGCAAGTAAAATGGGACAAAATTCACTTACTCTATGCATTTTAACATAGTCTGTGACATTAACAGGACATGCTGGGGAGAAAGATCTATCTAACAGAGATTGCCACTCTTCTGGAACCAACTCCCAATTCACTTAAAACAGAGCTCCTCAATGACCCTATTTAAACGTAACTTAGAGAACTGGATGAGAGACCATAAATTTACGGCAGCAGTGTTATCTGTGTCCCTGTTGGATAAGGGCAGTTGGTGCTTATCATAGAATCACACTGCAAATATAGACCACACAACTTAGGGAAGAAGGGTTTAACATGGCTAGTCTTATAAAGGCCCTAGCGCCAATAGTCTAGTAGCCTCCTATGAACCTATAAACATATAAACCAATTTGCTCTCCCTGTCATTACTTATAGTTTTGGAGTGACTAACTGCCCCCAAAAGGTGTTGGATAGGATGAACAGGAAAACAATAAAGATGCTTCATGCTCATCAAATGATTTAAAACAATCAGTGCATACCAAGATTATATATTACCCATTCTGAAGGAGGTATGGGCCTCCTCAAAATTGATTATATGTATAGATCTGTCATCATGGGACTGCATACATATCTGCTGACCTCAGAAAATCTAAATGCAGTGAAATTTTTGAAACATGAGGAGAATAAGTCTAAGACGACTTCTCTGCTTAGTTTAGCAGAAGCATATTGGCATCAAGCGGGAATGGAAATCAATCCAGAAGCAGATAAAAATCTGGTGCAACTGAATGTGACAAAAAAACAAAGGAAAGAATATAAGGTGAAGGATTAGATGAGAAGACAAGAAATGTGGACAATGCATAAATATAGTTGCAAGCATAAAAAAGTCTTGAAACAACCTCATGTTGATCAGGATCGAATGCAGGAATGGTTAAGGAGACGTGAATTTAAACCAAAAGACAAAAGGTTAATATTGGAGGCCCAAAACAGTAAACTACACACACATTGGTATACAAAGTCAACTGAACGTGTGGGAGAAACAAACAGATGTAGGTTTTGTAAAACAGAATTGGAAACAGTTGCACATCTTGTTGCTGGTTGTGATATACCAATGGCAGAACGATTGTATATTGAAAGGCATAATTATGTGGCAAGACTGTTGCATTGGGGATTGTACAAACATTAAAATGTTGCGGTAGCTGAAAAACACTGGAAACATGACCAACAAAGCATTATAGAGAATGGTTCATAGATTAGTAGTAGGCTAACTGCCTTGTGGGCCATTTTAAGCTTAGCCAATTACCCCATGTAAGAATCAAACCCTGCACCTCATGTTTGTAAGGTAAATAGCTTAACAAGTATGCCAGCCTCCATGATGAAGTTTAAATTATATGAGATCACTCACTACCAAAAGTTCAAAAACAAATGTGAGAAAATCATATAGTAGTCCATGAAAAGAAGAAAAAAGTAGCATTGCTCATTGAAATTGCTACACCCAGTGACTATAGTGTCTTACGTAAAGAGAGAAACAAAGTTATAAAATACCAGGATTTGCAGGTAGAAATTAGAGTAATGTGGGTGAAGGATACTTAGACAGTTTCAACAGTTGTAGGAGCAATGGGTCTTATAAAAAAAAAAGAATTTGCAATCATACTTAGAAATGTTACTGGTACATGTAACTGTAGAAATTGCAGAAGGAGCCATTACTGAGCACATTGCGGTTGCTGCAAAGAGCACGTCTGGCTATCATCAAAGATTGGAACAATACTAATTTCATGAACATTAATCATACTCTGACTTATGAATGAGGTCCATTCCCATCATGGTATTAGAAACCCAAAAGACTTAGAGAAATTAAAAAAAAAAAGGGAATAAACTTATGTAGCAGTACTACGTGACACCCTGGGCATGTTCACTGCTAAACATTTTTTTTCCCAGATGTTCACTGCTCCATGGTGCTATACAGGCTGGGAATAAACTTGTGTAGTAGTGAACGTGCCACCAGTCTCACATAGTACTGCTTGGCTTCCTTAACCCTGAGTAGGCGATAGCTGCAGCAGAAGTATATTCCCATCCTCTAACTCACTGGTGTGCTCTTCCCTGTGAAGATCTACCATCAAATCCACCTCTGATTCCACTTGTTACCCACTGCAAATGCCAAATACTACAGCCTCTCTGTCAGGGTGGTGCTTTATCACGTTAATGCAATAGATTTTGTGCTTTTGCTTCCTACCTCACAGTCCTACCACTTAACTGGTGTCACTTTTTACACTAATGTGAAAGGACTCTCCCATGCTGCAGGTATCTTATTTTTTCCAAACAGGAAAGAGTAACATTACTTCTTATCCATCTTTATATTGAATACCATTACTTCTTATCCATCTTTATATTGAATACCATTACTTTATCCAGCTTTATCTTGAATACCATTACTTTATCCAGCTTTATATTGAATACCATTACTTTATCCAGCTTTATATTGAATACCATTACTTTATCCATCTTTATATTGAATACCATTACTTTATCCAGCTTTATATTGAATACCATTACTTTATCCATCTTTATATTGAATACCATTACTTTATCCAGCTTTATATTGAATACCATTACTTTATCCAGCTTTATATTGAATGCCATTACTTTATCCATCTTTATATTGAATACCATTACTTTATCCATCTTTATATTGAATACCATTACTTTATCCAGCTTTATATTCTCAGGCCCTTGACAGCCAGTGATGCCATACTTTTTTGCTGCCTCTTTCCCCATGATAGACACTCTTGTGTCAGTGTAATGAGTAATAGAACCCTTCACTCTGTGGCCACTGAAAAAAATTGAAAGCTGAAAAACTTGGATTTCTAGGGTGCCTCTCTACATACAAAATGTAGATGAAGTAGGTACTTGTACCTTGATGCTTGAAGTAGCCTGCAAATGATCTTAGGATGATTTTGAGTGTAGATTTGTACTTTCCATTAAACCATTTATTTTCTGATGGTGCAAGGTGGTTTCTAACCACTTTAACCATTAATGCTTCCACAACAAATTTAACAAAAGTCTATTTCTTCTTTTAGGTATTATCCAGGGAAATCCACTCTGTTGAAAATCTGCAAATGAGTTCTTGTCACTTTCTCTGTCTCTACACAAGGCAAAGCACTGCCTCAAGGGGTGCCTAGTAATATACTCCACAACTACTCAGATATATCTCTTACCCATGGTGCTTTGAGTGCAAGAGGATTTGCAGTGTCCATGACTACCTCTGAAACAATTTCTACCAACTGCCATTGACAGCTGTGACATTATCTGTTGCTTGTCAACTTTATGGCAAAGTTCACATATTTTGCATCACATTTTTACATCCTTTACAAAATTTGGCCAGTAAAATTTTGACACAAACTTCATTTACATATAATTTATGTCCAAATGACCTGAAAAAAGAACTGTTATAAGCTATGGCATGAAGTGCATTATAGTAGGTCTGCAAGACTACCAGCTGACCAGCTGCTGCTATCTCCTATCTCCTTGTAGCCAGTCTTTATAATCCACACTCTGTACAGCAATCCCTTGTCCCGGTAGACCTACTATCTCTGGATTTGAGGATCAGCAACTTCCTGGACTATCTCTTTAAAGATTTGAAAACTGAGGTATGAGACCTGCACCTGCCTTATCTCTCTTCACAATTATATGCATTTCTGCTTCTAAAGGATATCCAGTTTTTTGTAACAGTTGTATCTTAGACTGAGGCCAACTGCTATCAATCTATTTTTCCATTGAAGAAAACCATTCCAGAGAAGATTTGATACTCCTGACAGTTGTGGTTCCAGTTCATGTTTTTCACTACCGGTACCTCTTTTTTTCTGAACTGGCCAAATTTCTAGCCTTGTTGGGGGGTGTTGTCACTAGCTAGGTATTGACACTTCTACCTTTTTTGTATTACTGCTTCCTTGTTTGGGTGCAGTACAGGCACTGTTTGTGACATAGTGATGAAGAACTGTCTGATATTAATGGTGGCAGATGAATCTGTAAAAAGAATACTAGGCTGTATATCCAAGTTCTCTTTTCATAATAATACATCGTTAATACATCAGTTGTGTTATAGGCACCCTGTACAAAGCTCTGCACATTCAAATCATATGAGGATTTTCCCTTGCAAGTCTTGCAATGCCTGTAGGATTATCTGAGTCACAGATTTTATTGAACATCCATTATTTTATTACAACATTTTCTTTGATTTCTATGCTGATTGCAGAACAACCAATGTAGTTTATTACATGGTGTCACACTTGTGATTGTTTTTAGATTGGGAAGACTAATTGTCTATTTAAGGAAAGAATTTCAAAGCATGTGGGCTATATCCATAAATGCAAATCTACCAATTCATTAGCGAAACATGCCAGTGACTTTGGACCGCAACATGTTTTTAAGTTCACAGTTTAAGAAATGATTAATGAAAGTATAAGTGATATCAGAAATAGAACAGAATGCTCTGAACTTAGACGGATTGTATGTTTAAAAGCTGATAGTTTTCCAGACTTGGACGAGGCTCTTCTCATTCCATACTCAGAGCATGTGGTTTGAGGCAGTAATTTGATTTGCTAGGTTTTTATGAATGGAGTACTTGGTTATGAATGAGTTTTAAGAGCATGTGATTTTCTTTCTCAATCCTGGCTGACTGAGTTGTATTTTAATCATGTGTGGTTTGTTTTATTATTATATGGTCCAAAGAAGCAGTTATTTTACTGTGAAAGTGCTCACCTCTTTCGTTCTTTGTTTCATTAAAATTTCTATATTTTCTATATTGGTTCCTGCTCTGGTGGTCGAGTCCGTTTATTTACATTTTTATATTTTTTCATAACAGATCAACCTTTACCTGCAAGTCAATTTATTTGTATCTACAAGGGTAAATGTCTCAGGGTGAGTCAATTCAATTGTGCCTTACCCTTTCCAAAATAGAGAACTACAACTATCCAGGAGCCCATGTTACCTTGTCTATGATTTTAACACAGCACTGGATCCCATAAGATGTCCGTCTCCACCACTCATGATATAGGGATCTAGGCCAACTCTGTTTTGATCAGCTAGAGCAACAGATGCTATGGCTCAGATCTCACAGGAATGAATGTCTCATGATAATAATGTTATTACAATAACAAACAAAACAATGTAACATTGAATAATGAATTACCAAAAAAACATTACTGCTAATTGAAACTAATGGGTCAAAAAACTGACTAGGAATCTGCAAAACTCTACTGTCTGCAAATCTGCAAAACTCTATTGGCTGCAATCAAAAAAATGCATCACTCCTAATTGTTATTATGGACCCAAATCTATTCATTTACCTGAGTGCTGTGGACATCAATACTTAACTTCAAATAAAATTATGTAGTTACCAGTCACAACCAGAGCCATATTTTTACTCAATAAATTAAACTTTAAATTGCTGAATAAATAATACTGTCCTGCTCATAAAAATATCTCCATGACTACTAACACAAATTGTAACTTAAAAGTTACGATGCCACAAAATTGGTAAAACTCTTTTGCTCTAAATCAATTTTTCATAATGTAGACTTCTAAAAGTTTCACATGTTCATTAACTCATCACTCCAGTCTAGCTCATCACAGTTCATTGTGTACATCAGCATGGGTTACTAAACCCAAACTATTTTGTATTTTGTTAGAGCAAAATATCATCCCTATGTAGCAATGCATGCCTTACATAAACATAAGCTTCATAGCATTTCCTAAGTCATTACAGAACTTTCTTCCCCTGAAATTATAGCACTTATCACTTCACTTCTCTTTTCATGTATCTCCTCAACTCTCTGCTACCTACATCTCCATAACATGTCCCTTCTGTCTTTAAATATTTTTTCCCACCCAATGTCTACTACCTTCACTTTCCACTACTTGCCTTGATCGCTGCAGCTTTTCTTCTGTTATATCACTGTTATCCCACACATTCCTTCCTTTCCAGTTTCCTGTTAACCATCCTGCCATGAGTAGCATCTCCCTCCTTTCTATCACCATCTTGCATTCTGCTTTTCATCCTTACAAATAAACACAGATCCCACTGCATCTTGACCTCTGTCATAACTTATATTGCTTTCATTGTCTGTCATTCTTTCTGTATCACTTTACATTCCCAACACATAGGTGGCATTTCTTCTTCTTGAGTTTTCTGAATGGTGCCCCCTTCTAATATATTTGGTGACTTATGACATGTATTTAACAGCTTCCTGTGTTGATGTCTCTTGATGGCCATTATATTTTTAAATACTACACCATTTCACATGCTTCTACCCACTTGTCATCACTCTTCAATATCCTGCTTTCCTTCATTCACCTTTCCCTAAGTGTATTATAATATATTGTCTTTTCTTCTTCTCTCATATCTACATATCTATCTTATCCTTCCACTTTGTGTATTCCCCAGTCACTTCTGTCTCCTCTATTATTTATTTTTGCCCTTCACTGGCTTTCCTCCTGTCTCTCTTCTTTAAGTCTGTAGTTATTCTACTACACACTAACAACTTCCCCCTTACCTGCTTGGAAGACATATATTGCCCTCTCTTCCCCATACCATCCAGAAATCTCAATCACTGTTCATCCCATTCTGTCATTACACTCCAGAATGCTTGCTTTTTCTTCACATTGTGTGTCCCTGATTCTAGCCCCTTTTTTCTTCTTTCTCTCGCACCGGCCCATTCATAAATTCTTTATCCCTAATTATGTTTCTTGTTTCAGTTTTCCCAAACTTTTCCTTTCCTTCTCCTCTTACTACCCTTCCAAACCTTTCATAGACCTTATTTTTTTTCAATTTTCTCAATCTTTGTACAACATACACTGTCACAGAAATCCTCTAAATGCAGACATGCCTCACTTTCCTACCACCCATCAGGCCCTAAGTATATCCTTATCCATCCTGTTTTTTATCCCTTTTCCTTTCCAAACATGTCTGTAACATATTTTCTGTAACCACACTGACATTGGTTTAATCCACACATACTACCTCCATATATAAATTACCAGAAGTAGCACCATCACTTTTCCGATTTCTATTCTTCGACAAAGACAAAGTGTGTGAACAGTAGTGGTCAGCTTTTCCAACATTCCTTTTATTATGTCTTTTAAGTCCCACAAATTTTCTTCACAATCTCCGTTACTGTTGGGTATACTTTCACTACAACATACCTTCCTTCTGTTGCTATGGCAACTATAATGAATGTTGCAGTCCCACCTCCTATCCATATAACATTTCTTGGCATGATACTCTGAGTCTGATTCCTTTTCAAACAGGTCAAACATAAGTAGCACCCGAGGCAACATCCCCATAACATCTTCCAATAATAACAAGCAATCTGCAAAGTTTTACCACTCTTTTACCATTCTGCTTCCTAATGCTGAACAATTTATTTAGTCTCTGTACCAGATTCTTATAACCAGAAAAAATAATGGGGATTGGCATCATCTCTGCCTTGCTCCTCTTCCTAATTTCACTTTGTGTAATAAACCTCCAGTTTATTAAGCACTCAGCTTCACATATAATGTTGTAATGCTCCATAAATTCCTCCCATTTGCAAGTACCTTCTTTTAAAGTTGTAATAATAAATTCCCAAGTCATTGAATCAAAAACTTTCTGCTTCTCCATGAACACCATCTCTATCATTTTTATCTTTTCCACCTTCTACCAACTCTGTATGTATATACAATCTCCAATTATCTGTGGATGTCCTCTGCTACACAAAACCCACTTGTGACTGTCCTACCAATCTTAATAACAGTATAGTTAGCTTATGTACATACACACTGGCCCTAATCTCCACATCACTGCAGTGTAATGAAACTGGTCTATGTTTTGCCAAGTCTTCCTTCCTCCCTTTTGCTTTATACAACACCACAATCTTTGTGTGCCATACTATGTTGTCACTTTGACCTCTTTCCATGTATGATGAAACAAGTTTGCAAAGTACTCCCTTACTTCAATTCTCACCAATTTAGAGTAATCAATTTACCACCTGGACCCCCAGCTTTACCATTTTGCATGCGTTTAATGACTGCTACAGTCTTTCCTGTACTCACCTGTTTATGCATGACCTTCTTATCTTCATCTCCATGTTTGTTCTATTTCCTCAATCCTCCAGTAAAGACCTAACTTTACCTTGTCCTGCACAGTAAGTGAACTCCTGCATACTACATAGGAAAAAGCTCAGTGACCATCTGGCAAAGGAGACCAAGTAGTCTGCTTGAAATATACCTGATAACAGACCAGCCATTCACTTCCTCTGACACTCATGTTAATATTTTACAAACCCTGCACATTTTAGAGTTGATAGTAAATACTTGGATTCATTATATTAATGCAGATATAAAACTGTGTAAACAGCAAATCTTTTTGCCCTGTCAGTTTAAAACTTTAAAGTTCTATTCCATGTGTGATTAGTGTGGTATAGATGTTATGAACTTTTGCAACAGCTGTTTTGCCAGTGATACTACTAACACACTCCATAGATTAAATTCCCCTTCTATAAATGCTTCATTTTTCTTTGAGTTTTCACTTCTTGCTTTTACCTGCTACACTACTGATCAACAAATATCTGCATACTTAATATATCAAAGAATTATTACACTGGCATTTTTTGAAAAACATTTCATTCTTTTATGTATATTCTAATGCACTGTATACAAATGTGTACTGCCATCAGTGTCAATCAATTAAAATACCAAATGTAAAATATTATCATTTACTGTCATGTATCATTATCATGTCATGATCGAATTTTCAGAAACTCGAAATTCCTATGGTTGAGAACATATGATCAAGTTGGAAAACTTGAAGCTTTTGAATGGAGATTGTGGTACAGCGCAGAATGGAAAATTTACCCTTTTCCTCGCTGTAGTGAGATTTTGTAGTTGGAATATTTAATTTGCAGGGGATGTGGTGCATGCAGGGGGGCTTGCCCCCTGCACAAATGTAAAAAAAGTTAGATTTTTTTTTTTTATGTTTGAGTTTTGGAATCATGATCATATTGTCTCAGCCATATGAATTTCCAGTTTCTGAAAGCTCAATCATCTGATAGGGATCCTTCTTGGACATGGCTGAAAGTTGTCCGTGGACCAGTTCTCCTAACTGACTATCAAAAGCAAAATAAATAAAGCACTTGCACTAAAATGAAATAGAATGATGCATTAGTAGACCTAGGTGTGGGATATGATTTAAGGAACAACATGGTATGCATAGTAGAAATATTTCTCTTGCATTCTCATTTGCCTGACAGGAGTAATTCATCCTCTATGTGTTGTATTTTTCCTTTTTTTTTTTTTTTGGAGTATTAAAGAGTAGAGCTTATCAGACAAGGAAGACAGTGATGCTTTTCCATGATCATTTATGTCCAGCTATATCTGCATAGTAAAACTAATGCTTCAGATGATGCATTTGTGTATGTGGCAACCAAATATTTTAATCCTTATTAATATTAATTGAAAAATGTTCTTACTATCCAACCAACATTTTTAATTTATTAATTTACCTGACATTTATTTTTGAGCTGTGTTTCTTTTCATAGGTATCTAATATTGTACAGTGTCTTTAAGCCTGAAGCAAATGTGTAGAGCTTGCACATACATATGAGACAACGACCATTATCCAGCTGCTATACAGTAGTAAAAAAAAAATCAGCATACTTGCATGTAAATCCACTTCATATTGGCTTTGTAATTTGCCCTTCTGGTTTACTTTTATTGACTCATGACCACAGAGCACCAGCTCTGTAATATTGTATTAGTTACTCGTATACGAAGGCCTTTTTTGTTATACCAGCAGTATGAAGCTGACCTCTTTTAAATTTCTACTTCTTCTTTTCTATTTTTGATTTTTGACTCTCTTCACATGGCATATTCATTCAGATGGAAACATTTAATTAAGCATATTAAATTCAAAGCATATCAAACAGGAAAGAGTGCAAGTGAAATGTAATTTCTAAGCATCATAGAAAAAGGGCTAAAAATAATGGCTGGGATTCGGCAACATGGCGGTTGCCATAACGACCAGCCCATTGTTGTTTACCTTGCGTGTGCAATGAGGCTTGAAGCTCTTTAACAATGAAATGCAGTGGAAATCAGTGAGAGAAGGTGAGATTGTTAAATATCCCACTCATAGTTGTAGCCAAGTCTATGGTAACAGCATGCACAACTGAGCTGCAGCTGCAGGGAATGATGATGAAAACCATTCAAAATAGCTTGTGCATGTGACACCAATAGGCTGGGCACAATCATGTGAGTAATGTAGTGGCGAGAAGGATAAGTCATGTGGAATCTTTAAATGGCCTTTATATAGGGGTGCTGTTCTATTTTTGAATGAACTAAAGAGTAGAAATGAGAATATAGGAAAATGATAAAAAGTGGGATGCAAACAAAGTGTTGAAACCCAAAGGAATGACCAGGATGGAGGATGGGAAGCTGAGGTGAAATATTTTTGTGGGTGTGTCAGATGCCAATGTTTTTTATATATTTATAGAGAAGTCATACCTCTCAGCAATCACCTATAGAGTTGGGGATAAATCAAATAAGAATTATGCTACATATCTCAAAAGAAGGAACAGAATGCACTTGCTAACTTAGAATGACCAATGTAAGGTCCAATTTTAATAGCGGTGGAACAGATCTAGTATAGCAAATCAACTGCCCCCCACCAAATGCTTTCCAGTTGAAAGACATGATATCAAGGTAAGTGGGGAGGTAAGGAAGGAGGAAGAGATGCAAGTAAGAGGAGGGTAAGATTAGGGTTAGGGTAGGTAGCAGGGGTACACAAACAAACATGAAAGACAATACTGACAGGTGCTGATACAATAAGGGGGAGAGCCCAATATAGAAGGAAATATCAAACAAACAGAGGGCAGACAATGATATTTGGGGTGACTGGACAACAAACAGGGTTGGGCATTGAAACAAAAGGGAGGATGATACCAGGATGGGCACTAGGATTTTATAAGGTTGCATGACTGCCATCCCTGCAAGCTGTGACCCAGTTGGAGCTTACTCATCACCATGGGCTTCCTCATAACTGAGACCTTGCACTGATATAGGAGCCAATGCTGGACAGGGAAGCAATGCAATGACCTGCAGGAAGATGTTCCCTGGGTGGCTGATATGGGCATCTACCCACTGGTCAATCAGTTCCCTGAAGATGTCAGTCAGTTGTTTAGTGGGGCACAAAGCTATCACCTCCACCTCTAGTGCTACCAGTGGCAACAACAGACTCAACCTCCAATTGCTGACTGATACATTTGCAGTACCTGTGTTGGTACAGGTATGGAGGTGTTTGTGGCATTCTGGCATGATAGTGGGCAGTGGTGATACCACATTTTGGAGCTGATAGGTCTTGCAGGAGCAACAGGAGCTGGTATAGATGCTGCTGAATTTAATTGTATATTAAATGGAGAAAAACAAAATATTAACCAAAATAAGTGCACATAATACAAATGATAATGAGAAAGAGAGCTAGGGAGAGAAATGTACAGATAAAATGGAAAAACTGCAGCTCAACCATATCTTTTCTATGACAATGTTACAAGCACTACAGTCAAAGCAATACATATGCAATGATGGCATGATATACAATCAAGAGGGGGATAGAACCCAAAGCCTCAACACATGCAATCCGAAAGGCAAAGCCTTAATATTTTGAGGTAATTGTACAATCCCAGTGTAGCTTCCTGTTAAACACACATGCAGTAATAGCATCGTACATTCATACTGCAACTGTTGAACTGGGAAACTTAGTACAAACAAGTGAGTACAGGATCAAATGTTCTGTGGTAGCAATGACAATATGCTGTGAATGCAATCCCTCGTTTTTTTTTTTCTAAAAACTGCATTTTACCTGATTTTGGCCTAGCACTCAAGTGTGGGGTCATTTATTGCACTGTTGTGATTATTTTGCTGCTTGTGTATCTCTGCTACCTTTAAACTACAACAAAAAGAAAAAAAGAAAAAAAAATCTTGCTTTTTTCCCACTTTCTGAAAGTTAAGAAAGTTCAGTTACAGATTTACTGTTCTGAACTGTTTGGAAGTCTCTAGAAGGCCAGTGCTTGCTTGGGCTAAAGGGAAGTCTCTGTGTTCACCAGTGGGAGTGGTTAACACTGAACAGCCTGCCTGTCCCTGGAGGAGTGGTTACTACCTAGAAGCTGTAGTTTTATTGGCCATTTTGGGTCAATTCTCAACTCCTTGATTTGTCTCTCTTAAAACCAGGCTGCCTTGTGGTTTTGGCATCTTTTCAGGCTTGCTAGTTGTTGCAGAAGCACCTACCAGGGGGAGAAAATGCTGGGAGAAGAAAATGAGCCACTTTTGTGATTTTAAGTATTTTCTTCTGATTTTTTGTTAAGTTTTACTGCTTTGCCGCCTACTTTTTGGCATTTTCCGGTTTGCTAAAGTTTATATCTGCAACAGTAACAGTACTTATAACACATCTAGAGCCTTTTTACTACATTTCCTGTGTTGCACTTAATTTAAAATCATTTTTTTCTCTAAAAACTGCATTTTACCTGATTTTGGCCTAGCACTCAAGTGTGGGGGTCATTTATTGCACTGCTGTGATTATTTTGCTGCTTGTATATCTCTTCTACCTTTAAACTACAACAAAAAGAAAAACAAAAACAAAAAAATCTTGCTTTTTTCCCACGTTCTGAAAGTTAAGAAAATTCAGTTACAGATTTGCTGTTCTGAACTGTTTGGAAGTTTCTAGAAGGCCAGTGCTTGCTTGGGCTAAAGGGAAGTCTCTGTGTTCACCAGTGGGAGTGGTTAACACCGAACAGCCTGCCTGTTCCTGGAGGAGTGGTTACTACCTAGAAGCTGTAGTTTTATTGGTCATTTTGGGTCAATTTTAAACTCCTTGATCTCTCTCACTTAAAACCCTACAACTCTCTTTTTGCGTGGTTTTGCGCTCTGAGCAGTGTTGGGCAGCGCCGCCTAAACAGGTTTAAACTATTCCAGGCTCCACAAAGTCTGCTCTTCACTTTTTCCCTTAGAACTGTTCAAACTCTCAAAGTAATCACTCTATTCTCTTTCTAAAGCCCTGCACTTGCTCAGCTCTTATAAGGAAACACTAACTAACTAAAGCACTACACCCTCCTTGACTTCTCATAACTATTAGACTCCCGATTTGTCCTTCCTGATCAAGTGAAAAATCAGTTCCCTTTCCTAATCATCTGATCAGTAAAAAAACAGTTCCTTATACTAATCTGGTATGTCCAAGGGTCAGTTTCAAGGCTACTCTCCAGTCCATCTGGTGAATCTGGGAATTGAGAGGCAATGTTACAATTGCCTTATGTACACAGACAACCCTCTCCTCCTTCCAACAAACTCTAATACATGTGAGAGATGCAGTTACACAGCCAAACTGGAGGCAGAGCTCTCTCAACCCAAGACTGGCACAGTCAGTCAGGAGGAAAAGGTAACCACCCACACCACAAATCCAGTCTCACACAGACCTATTGCATCTGCATACCCAACACATAAACACACAAACATACTCGGAGGCTCTAAATTAAAATCTGCCTAAACAGCAAAGACCTCCTAAGCAGATATCCAAGCAACAGCCACCCCTCAACAATACCCATGAATCATGCCTCACAACCACAGCCCTGAAGGCCAAACAACACACCAAATACACTTGTTATAGGGGACTCTATTGTCCGGCACACTGACGTCCCACTCACCAGACTGAACAAGGAGAAGGTCACTGTAAGCTGCCTGTCGGGTGCCAGGATCCGCCACATAGTGCAAGCACTCAGGTCACTCCAAAGCAAGTACAAGTATGACTCTGTCATTGTCCATGCTGGTGTGAATGACCTGAGACGTACCTCCCTGGACTACATGAAAAGAGACAGAGGAGCTCTCTGACCATGTAGCCCAGGCTGTTATGACCCTGACCTTGAGTAGCATCTTGCCCTCACCAAGAATGATGCCACAGTATAAAGACAAAATGATCAGTTTCAACAATTGGCTAAAGTATTGGTGTCATTCAAAGGGGATCCAGTGTCTGTCAGCCTGGGATGACATGCTTGATAAGCCACGTTGCTTCGCTGGTGACGGCTTGCACCTGTCACCCTTAGGCTTTCGTATACTGGCCAAGGCTCTTGCCACCCCCATAGTGCCTTTTTTTGGCAAGGCTCAAAGGACAAACCCACCTCCATAGACAACCCAAGGATAAAATAACTAAAGGTAATGCTACTCAATGCCAGAAGTCTAAACCTCCAGATGCACGCACTCGAGGCTCTCCTCAGTATGGAGAAAATCGATGCCTGTGCAGTAACAGAAACCTGGTTCAAGTCTCCTGAGAGCACCCCAGCACTACCAGATTATAACTCATACCATGCGTTTCAGCCCCAAAACTCGGACCGAAGCACAAAAGGAGGTGGAGTATCAATATTCATCAAAGATACCTACACCTCCAGGTTAGTGGCACTGCATGAAGCATCGGAAACCATCCATGTGCAACTAACAGTGGGCAAAACTGCCTTTCAGTTTGTAGCCTGCTACAGAACACCCTCCCTATTACAGGAACCCCACTTGGCATTCCTGAGAACACTGGAGAATATGAAGGTCTCTCCAAACACTATGTTACTGGGTGACTTCAACTACCTAAACATTGACTGGGAAAACTACTCAAGCCCAAACACCCTCACCCAATGGTTTCTTGAATTTATAAACTCTAATGCAATGGAACAACCAGTTGGCCACCACTCCCACAAGAGGGAACAACATATTGGACCTGGTCATCACCAACATGGGGACTCTATGTTCCACACCTGAAGTAAACCCCGCATTGGTAAGATCAGACCATAAACAAATTTCCCTGGACATCCATATCCCATCCCCACCCCCAGCCAAGGAAATCACTGTAAAGAATTTCTCAAAAGCCAACTTTGCACTTCTCAAGACTGAAGTGGAATCCTTCAAAGCCCCTGCGCCAGAGGATAATACAGCCCAATCCGCAGAATTCTTTACAAATGCATTCTATGAGCACCTGCAGAAATGCATGGATTGTGCTATCCCAAATAAAACCAAAACTCACTCCTCCAAAAACAGGAGACTGGTCTGGTGGACCCTGGCCATAAATAAGCTATACAACAGAAGGAGGAAGCTACTACAGGACAGAGCAAAATCCCAAAAAGGGAAGGCATCTCTGATCAGTATTAGCAAGAAATTTCGATCCCTCATAAAATTATCAAAGGCCAGTTTCGAAAGAAAATATGCCCTAGACACTAAAGATAATCACAAGGCCTTCTTTAGTTATGTCAGGAACATGGGCGGAAACTCCCAGATATGCTCTGAATTGTTGCATAACGGTACTAAATATACTGAACCTACAGACATAGCCAACATCTTGGCAGACAGATTCAGCACAAACTTCTCTCCCGCTTCTCCCCCAAAAGAGCAAATGCCTATCCCAACTGAATGTAACCTCCCTGACATCATAGACGCACAGGTGAAAGCTGCCCTCTCCAAAGCACAAAACACAGCATCTATGGGACTGGATGGTGTCCCAGGCAGTGTCTTACATGAGCTCCAAGAAGAACTGAACCCTCACATCAAGTCACTGTTCAAACTTAGCCTTACTACAGGATATGTACCCAAAGAATGGCGTACAGCTACAGTGGTCCCACTCCACAAAGGTGGTGCCACAATGGACCCCGGAAACTATCCACCCATAAGCCTGACTAGTCTGGTCTGTAAAGCTATGAAGCGTATTATCATGGAACTCATAAACAAAGACATTGGGAGCCTCCAGACACTGGACCCTACCCAATTCAGCTTTGTTAAGGTCAGATATTGCCTCTTAAACTAGTTGATTTCTTTGAAACAGTTACCAAAGCCATAGATGAGGGCAAGGTAGTCCATACAGCCTACCCGGACCTCGCAAAAGCCTTCGACACAATACCCCACTTGGGTATCATAAATAAGCTTACCAGCTTAAATATCAACCCCTATATCACAAGATGGTTGCAAACTGGCTCAGAGATAGAACCCACATGGTCAGAATCACAGGTGCCATGTCCGAATCCAAACCAGTTACAAGTGGCGTCCCACAGGGCTCAGTTCTGGGACCTCTCTTGTTCGGTATATACTTCTCTGAGGTTCAGGCTAACACAGGGGGATTATGGCTGACAAAGTTCACAGATGACTGCAAACTGGGGGCCATAATCGAATCTCCAGCTGATACAAGCATCCTCCAAAAGGGTCTCACAGAGACGGATGCTTGGTGCCAGAGCCACGGCCTCAAGCTCAATGCTAAAAAGTGCATAGTCATCCCCTTCGGAAAAAACAAGGTGCCCACAAATTACCACATAGGTGGTAATCCATTAAGTACGGAAGAAGTAATTAGAGATTTGGGGACCAACATAGATAGTAATCTCTCCTTTAATAATCATGTTGCCAAAGTGGTTAGAAAGACCTTCTATATAGCCCACCTTACCACAAAAGGGTTCGCATCTAGATCAAGAGAGGTCATTGTGCCCCTCTACTCATCACTCATCAGACCCATAATTGAATACAATGCCCCTTTTGGGATGTACCTTACCCAACACCTGCAGCAACTGGAGAGACCCCAAAAGTACCACACCAAGAGGATCGTGGGCTACAAACAGATGTCCTATGCAGCTCGAGAAAGGAACTCCAGCTCTACTCAGTTGCTTACCATCTACTCAGAGGTGATCTATGCCTGACGTACAAAGCTATGTCAAACCCAGAATTACTGGATATGCTCCACCTCAAAAAATCCAAGTCCCTTAGAGCTACATGCTCCAGGGACCTAAACCTCAGCACAAAAATCAATAGGACATGCTGGAGGGACAGATTCATTTCCCAGAGGCTCCCCTCACTCTGGAATAGAATCTCAATTCATGTTAGACATAGCCCCTCGCTGACCCTCTTCAAGCAAAATTTGGATGCGTGGATGGGAAATCGCAAATTCATCCCTGGGATCTCCCCAGTGTCCCTGCTAGACAGAGGCACAGTAAACTAATCTTAAAAGGGTACCCTCTGTGACCTACTTTACAGAGGCACAGTAGGCTAATCTAATAGGGAGGCAGAAGCCAAATACACTCTGGCTAGGCTTATAAATGCCCTAGGGCAGATAGCCTAGTATCTACTTATGAACCTATGAACCTATGAATGTATATAACACAAAGTATATTGATAAAGAGGGTGGTGGAGGTTAATGTACATATACAATTAAAAATGCAGCTCAGATGGCTTTGTTTGTTATAATGTTGTAGGTTCTCAAAAGTAAAACACCTTCAACAAATTGCAAATTATGTCACAGCAGACATGCATAAGGGTGGATCTGAACTCACAAGCATAAACACATGCAATCCCAAAGTCTGTGCCTGAATGTGTTGAGCTTCTTGTACATTTCCACCAAAGCATTCATGTACACACAGTCATTGCATCAAACAGTCATACTCTGCACTATGAAACTTAACAGAGAATTAGCACTACTGGATAAAACGTATACACTGGCACACTACAGCTGTAATCAATCAACCCATGTTAGCATTGAGATAGACTGTGTGAAGCAGATGTAGTCACCCTGGTACCTTCTGAGGTGCTGTACCCTCCTGTTCAGTAGCTACACATTTTCTGAGAATATGGGAAGAGAAACACCCATGTGTAAGATATGTTGCTGGCACAAAGTAGAAGTTTGTATATGTAGCTAATATAAAGGTTACTTACAGTACAAAGGTGGTACTGCAGGTTTAACTTCATCCTCTCAGCAGCCAAGCAGGCTGGGATGGCATCACCACATTTCGTTGCTATCCTGTATGAAGTATGCATGACACACATGTGACAACCTGTGTCAAAGCATTCCAGATTTTGGTCTTGTATTAGGGGCTTTTACAGCCCTACTACAGTAGCAAGAGGCTGTAGAAACTGTGGAAGAAGAAGTGAAAGGTTTTTGATTCCTGCACATACCACCTCTGTACCCTGACAGGTGATGTCTCTTCTCTCTCTCATGAAACATGACTAAGCAGTGAGGAGCTACAAAGAAATATAGCTGCTATCAGAAAGAGAGCAGGAACTAGGCAAAGGTCCTCTAAGTAAAACAACAATATTTTTTAAAAGACCAAAGAGGACCAACCACAGCTTAAACTATAACAGCTTCAATAAAACAAAAAAGGAGAGAAAGCGCTTTTACAACCTCCCAGCCACATCTTCTCAATCAAATACAAAAGAACAACATTAAGGCAGTTAAAAAGATTGCCCAGTCTTAGGCAATTGACTGATTGGTCAGCTTAAAATCATATCTCCAGAAACTATTAACAAAAAAAAATAAATTTCACTTAATCACCATGTCAGTAAATAAGTAACATCATATAAGGCATACATTTCATTAAAAAAAACTTTTTAAAACCACTTTATTCAATGGGGGAGTGTGTGTGTGCACAGTACCAGTTTAATAGATACTCTCTTTATTATTACTAATACATCTAAGATGTTCCAGGTCCTTAAGGGAGTGTATCATGGAACATCTTAGAGATATTAGGAATAATAGAGAGTAATGTACTAGCAAGACACACTAAGGAATGTGGCATGCACCATGACTTTAGATTTTTAGTACTTGAAATAGTTAAAGAGAGCTCAAGGAAGGGGGACACAAAGAATAGAACAGAATTAGCTGAACTCAGATGCATGGTACTTTTAATGCAGACAAGAAACCAGGCATTACTGATGCTGTAGCTATTAAACCGGTACTACATACACACGCACTTGTATGGTGTTACTTATTTACCAACATGGTGATTATATAAAATGTATTTTTTTCTTAATAGTTTCTGGAGATATGCTTTTAAGCTGACTAATTAGTGAATTAC
Source organism: Protopterus annectens (assembly GCF_019279795.1). Lineage (NCBI taxonomy): Eukaryota > Metazoa > Chordata > Ceratodontiformes > Protopteridae > Protopterus > Protopterus annectens. The sequence continues at coordinate 916,112,836 of NC_056734.1, forward strand.
CTAAGATTGGGCAGTCTTTTCAAGTGCCTTGATGCTGTTGTTTTGTATTTGAGTCTGAAGAAGTGATTGGGAAATCCTGAAAGCACTTTCTCTCCTTTTTTGTTTTATTGAAGCTGTTATAGTTTAAGCCGCGGTTGGCCCTTTTTGATCTTTTGAAAAATATGGCTGCTACTTCATGGCCACACCCATCCTCCATTTTGCCTAATGCAGTGCAGTACAGGATCTCTCATTTACATGTCTTGTAATGGGACAGCCCACTATATTTGCTGTGCTACAATGTATGAACAATGGACTGTAAGGTGTGAAACATGGCAGTTGTCACTGCTTATATGCTATGAAAAAAATCATGCTGTGTGCAGCTACGCCATTTTCATTAGCTCAAATGTATAATTACAGATACCCGCCCTGGAAACACAGAGTGATCCCTGCATGCATAGTGCTGCCTCTAGGTGTGTAGGTGTCTGCACAATGCTGTGTAGAATTCAGCACAACATTTGGACAGTGAGCATGATGAGAAAATTGAGTGACTCAGAAAGAGTCATTAGCTGAACCCTCATTTACATAATCACCATATTCAAGTATCCACATTTCTGTGGTGTAAACATAAGGGAAGGCATTGAGCCTTGTGATGCCACCAAAGAATTCATGTAGCTGCTATGTCTAAACATGCAACAGGTGAATTTCATACTGATTACTTAGAGATACCAGATTATGACTTCTGTAAGGTAGCTGTTACATTTTCAGCTTCATATTTTCAGCTATGGTTGCAGTTAGCCATAATGAACTATCCTTGACATTACTTTCATGGGTTATTGAACAGGAGGAGTGAAAGAGGTACTATAACAGTAAGGCAAATGTTGTGCTGAAAGACTGCAAATTTTAATGGAAAACACACCCATCGGCATGCATACAGATTACTAATGGGCACATTCAAGCTGAACTTGTGGTAACAATTTGTGTGAAACAATTTGCCTGTTGTGTAGATCAGACATCTGCAAAAGTCTCTTTAACAATGAGACAAAACACTCATGTCATCTTGGAGAATGGGAATGTTAAGGCTGACATATTGCGAGAGATATTTAGTCGATAATGTTATGTATCAGACATTATGTAATTTGCTTGGATACACAAATATGACTATCGGTCTCCCCAGCAGTATGATAAATGGAAAAAGGATACAACAGTGTGAAAATCGATTTTCCAGGCCATTCATAATTAGAGCAATACCTAAGAAGTTAGGTTAACAAACAAAAAAAAAAAACAAGTGAGAGTGCTGAGAAAGCTACCTATAAAACCAAGTTCTCTGAGGGTAAGAATGAGGTGCTACTCCAGGCTATCCATCTCCATGGCTACAGGCTCTTTGAACAGCATGCTATTGATGTGGCCTACTGGAAATGTGCCGGGAAAGATCTTGGGTCAGAAATAAGTGATTTGGTAACCAGGACCATAATTATAACATGGTCCACTGCAGGACCAAAAAAATTTCTTTTGTTGCACAAAAAAAAAAAAAAAAAAAACAATAGGTAGAAAAGGAAGGTAGATCAATGGATTGTAGGCTATTGGTTGTGCCCCGTCTAAAGAAGACAGATGTGTTTCTTGTCTCAGTGAGAGTAAGTGTTTGAAAGTGTCCTCTCTACATGACTCCGCCTCCAGTGCCTGGTGTGCTGGGGGTACTTTACCTCTATCTGCCCTCCCTCCGGTGTAATTGCCTCTTAAGTATGATATTGTGTGAGACTGTACACACTGAAAATAGTTTTGCATATGTGCCAGGATTACACTGCAGGGCACCACCAGATGAATCCAGAAAGTGAAAACCTGCCCTAGGCAGTCCAAGCACATGCTTGTCCTGGACTGCTTCATTCTGTGGATTTCAGGTAGATGTCATCAGTCTCACAGGCATGCCGTATGCGAGAATCATGATAACTGCCTGGATGGCCTGCAGACATACAGCAAATGATACCTGTGCATTTAACTATACCTGGTAGATGATTCTTCTCAGCTTCTGTAACTATTTGGTTCTTTGGTTTGAGGCAAAACAATCTCTAGCAGACACATTTCCTTTTTAAGATCCACTATATTTAAACTTCAGGCAGCACCCAAAGACTCTTGTCAACTATAGAGCATTATTTATTTGTCCACTTTCTCTAAACTCTCCCAAGTTTCAGTTGGTATTGCAGCTTACACCCCATGCTGCCATACCTTCATTCAAGTCAAACTTCTTCATTCGCTATTTTTTTTATTAACTTCTTTATTTTTTTATTTTATTAAGAATTTTCATCCAGAGTGTCTTACTTTGGAAAATATGCAGCTGGTCCTAAATCAAATGACCATCCAATAACTTGGTTGCCCTTTAACGTAACACAATCACTTAAGTGAAAACTGATACATAAGAATACCTAGGAGGCATACTTTGCCAAAAAGGGTAACAACATCTCAGATGAAATCGAGTAAACAAGCATGAGGAAACTGGAGAGATCTGACATTAGAGGAGTCATAGGTTTATTGTGAAGCAAATTTTCAAAAAAATGATAAATGAACAAACAAAAAATGGGAAAGAAGTCAAGCAGGGGGATAGTAAATTATAATAATAATACATGCATACATAAAACGCACAGACACATATATAGATATAGATATACATATGTTAATGCGCATAAATATTTATATATATAGAACATTGAACCATACAATTTAATTATTTATTGACATTTGTTGACCAGGAAAGTCCACTGGGTTGAAACCCATATTCATTGGAGGCCTGGGGTGAAAAGCGCCCAATTACAAAATCAAGAAGTATGCAAGACAATATTATACAACAACATCCAAAGATTTTGTACAAGTTGTCAAAGAGTACAATACAGCAAATGTAAAGCTTTAATATATTTTAAAAGCATATAAGATTTTCTACGTATTAGTAACATTGAATACAGAGATACTCACATAGGGCTCAATTTTATACCTTTTTTTTAAATACTTATGGTACAAGTAACCTCAGTTCCGATCTGCACTTAAAGAAACACTTTGGTTAAACACACACTTTACTAAATCAGTATTAGTGGTTTTGCAGGGGAGCAAGCCACCCTGCACCTCCACACCCCCTCTAAATTATATATACCAACTCCAAGAAAGCACTACAGTGAGAAAAGGGTAAATTTCCTTATCCTCAGTGTACTATGATCTTCATTTAAATCAGCTGATACTGATTTAGTGTAGGCTGTCTTTATATGGAGAAGTGTTCCTTTAAATGAAGACCAGACTTCTGGTAAGTTGTATAATTCGATGTTCTGGGTTTCATTATTTTACGGTTTCGATGAAGTGGATTTTTGCTCTCATGGTCTCGATGTTTTGTAATTCAAATATATGCGTCTTCGACCTTTGGAAGTAGACCCATATATACATATATATATATATATATATATATATATATATATATATATATATATACATATATATATATATATATATATATATATATATATATATGCACATGTGTGTGTGTGTGTGTGTGTGTGTGTGTGTGTGTGTGTGTGTGTGTGTGTGTGTGTGTGTGTGTGTGTGTGTGTATATATATATTTCAGTATAGCATGCTGGTACTAGCAGTAGACCCTGGCTCAGACAGAATTTTGGGATTGTAGGTAAAGTAATATAGTGTCAGGCTGTATTGAAATGTTCTGGGTAGTTAGGCATTTAAACATCTACCAGCTAGGAAAGATAATTAAACATAGGGGAAAATAACTACATCTATAAGCTAGGGTCACAGGCAATATATGCCAGAAGTTGCAGAGCCAACAAGATTCATGAAATTAGCTCAGAAGGAATCAGGATGATCTAGTGAGAGAGGGTGAGACAAGTGCACCATCTTTGGGGAATGCACACTAAATATGTCGAGTGTGGAAGACACATGACCAGTTACAGTGGTAAATCTGAGAATCCCATTCAGCTAGAATGAGGAAGTATAAAAAGAACTGTTTTCAGCTGCACTAACACTTTTCTTACCAGAAATTGTTTGCTGCTCTATAGTAGCCAGCAGTAAGAGACTTTTTACTTGTTCAGCTGTGTGTTTTTCCTAAAAGAGTGTTATGTAAGTTTGCTGCAATTTTATCCTGTGTTATTATCTAACTCACTAAATCAAAGTTCTGAGACGCAAAACATACACTGCTCACATGCTGGAGCAATACATCAAAAGATTGCACTTTGTCTCATCTTGGCCAAATGTAAACCTGCTCCCATACATTTACATTTATGTAAGGCTTTAACTTATCTATGCTGTGTTTGAAGTTTCTCTTATCCACTGTGGAGAAAGCTAGTGAAGTAAGAGGGAACTGTTACCTGTTTTTCTTTTTGCAATCACTCAGTAGTGCAAGACCAGAGAAAAACTCAAGATAACTGTCATTTGTTTTGTGTTGTTGCAACCACTCATTAATGCAAGACATGAGAGAGACAGAAGAAATTGGTTACTTGCTGCAACACTTTACCAGTTGAGGAAGGCAGCTAGTGCTTATGTTACCTTGTTACAAAATGCTGCTAGTGAGAGACCTGAAAAGGACAGAGAGAGAGTGAGAGAGAGGGAGAGAGCGATAGAGTTGCTAGCTGAGAAGGAGGGAGAACGAGAGAGTGAGAGAGCAAGAGAACTGTGAGCTGAAAAGGAGACAGAGAACTATCTGCTATACCTGCTCACCAGGGTGAGACCCAGGAGATTGGGAAAGAACAGTTGTGTAAGTAAACTTACCATAGTAGATCTTCGAATGATCACTGCTGCAGTAACATTAGCTTTATGGGTTTTACCCTGCCAAGGATATAACATTTAGCCAGCTCCCAGACGTTCAGCGCATCTTCCACACTCGCAAACCATTAAATCAGCTCAAGCTGGGCTGAATAACAAGACAGGCTTGTTTTCCATAAAGTTGAGTATATATATATATATATATATATATATATATATATATATATATTATTGTAAACAAACCCTTCAGAGCTTTCATGCCAACAGAAAGTGGGAGGCTGAGCCCTGAAAGGTCAATGCTAGGAGCAACAAAAAAAGTATCCACAACCTAGCATAAACAGCACACCAAAAACCAAGGGGGATGGAAGGATATCCACAACCTAGCATAAACAGCACACCAAAAACCAAGGGGGATGGAAGGAGGGAGGGAGAAAGTGGCTACTGCACCAGTGATCTTTCATGCATCTGCTGTCATGGTAAGTTTACTTACATAACTGTACTATGTTCATCATATTGATCACTGCTGTAGTAGCTTTAGCTATATGTCTAAATTACTGTAGCTTTCTACAGTTCAGAGGTGTGAAGGGTCCAGGAGTCCCTGGAGAATGGAACTAGTCAAGCCAGATCTAGACGAAGAAAAGGAATCAAGTTTGTAATGCCTTGTAAACATATACATAGAGAACCAAGTTTCTGCTTCTAGAACACTTCTAGAATCCAACTCTTTCCAAAAAGCCATAGATAAAGCCAATGCTTTGGTCAAGTGGGCATTGATCCTACCTGGAATAATTTTGTTGCGGTGAGTATAAGAAAATGTAATAGCCTGAGGCAACTACTTGGAAATAGACTGTTTTGGCACATTATCCTTTCTTCTTCTTACCGTCACACCGTCACAAGAATTGAACAACTAATCTAAAGATCTGAAAGATTTATTTCTGTCAAGATAGTACCTGAGTTGTCTGTAGACATCCAATGTATGGAGTATCCTTTCTCATTTTAAGGTTCAGGGAAAAATGGGGAGATGGACAGTTTGGCTTAAAGAAAACTTGGATACCACTTTAGGCATAAAAGAAGGATTATTTCTCAAAGAAACCATGTCTCTGGGGAAATGAGATAGTGTTGACTCAACATAAGGGCTTGCAATTCAGATACTCTTCTTGCAGAGGTCAGACCAATCAATAAAAATAATTTCCATGTTAAGAACCTCAAGTTAGCCAGATTAGCTGGCTCAAACGGAGCAAGTGTTAGCTTCTGTAACACAAAATTAAGATCCAAAGGAGGGGCCACCAGTTTCCTTGGAGGCCTCTTATACAAATCCCTTTCAAAATGAACCTTGATGGAGGAGTAAGAAAGGTAATAAGAGTAAGTCACAGAAATATTGTAAAATCGAGAACAGCTAGCCCTGAATGGGTGTTTGTTATGTTCTTGGCACTAAGTAGAAAACCTTTTCCATTTGCTAATATAGGATTTCCTAGTAGCAGGCTATCTTTTTTCTGTTAGTACCTGCTGCCTGTTCTCAGTAAACAGATGCCTAAAGGGACATAAAATCCAGCTCCATCCAAGCAGTCAGCTGAACTTGATTGGGATCAGAGTGTATCAAACAAACCCGATCTTGTGTGAGTAGATCCACTCTGTGAGGGAACTATGGTAATTGCCCCTAGCTATTTCCAAATGAAGGAAGAATCACTTTTCCTTGGACCTGGAGGGGGTCACTGCAATGATCTTGGAAGATTCCTTCTGCATATTCAGAAATACCATAGTTATCAGCTGAATGGGTGAAAAAGCACATAGGAACATTCTTGTCCAAGAAATGCCAAAGGCACCAATCTTTCAGGATTTCTTAAATGGAGTCCAGGATTAGAATCTTGCCAGCTGATTGTTCAGAAAGGAAACAATTAGGTCATCTTGAGGAACTCCCCACAGATGGATCAAATCATGGAAGAGCATAAAGTTTCTATTCATGATGGTCTAACCTTGTCCTGCTGAGATTGTCTGCTACACAGTTCTGCTCTGGAAGAATGTGAGATACCTGTAGAGTGAGACTGTGCTGTAAAGCTATATCCCAAGCTAACATGGCCAGTCTGCAAAGTAGGTATTATCTGTTCCCCCCTTGGTTGCTGATACATCACATTACTGTGGTATTGTCGGTAACAACTTGAATATGTTCAGGGGAGCAAAGATGATTCAGTGAGTTGAGTGCCTTGGTTAGGGCAAGCATTTCTTTTATATTTATAGTCTTGCATCTGTTCTTGGTGTCTCACACACCTTGCATTTTTATCCCTCTTGAACTGCTGTCTAAGCAAAGTAAATGGTTTCCATGGTGACTGACTACTTTGGAACAGGGAGGGAGAAGGAGAGACCTAGGTTTAGGGAAATTTGTTGTCTCCACCAAGTGATTTCTCATCTGACAAACCCCAGCACTGGGATTTGAAAAGACAAGGGATCTGGGACCAGACTTAAGATATCATTGTATCTTTCCCATGTGGAATCCTGCCAGGGGTATTATGAGAATTATAGATGCTGTGAGACTCAATTTCTTGAGGTATTCCCTCATGGTTACCAAAGTCTGAGTGGAAAACCATAAAAACAGATCTTTATATAGATCAATTTTCCCCTGTGGAAGAAACGATTTTTGAAATGAGGTGTCTAGTTAACACACCAGGAGCACAATCCTGTGTGAAACAGTAAAAAAAAATAATCTGAGTGTTCGCTCAGAATCCCATGTTGTGCGAGAGATCTCTCACCCAACTGAGAGACTCCTGACACTTTGAAAAAGACTCTCCAAGGATAAACAAACATTTAAATATTCAAAAAATGTGGATACACTGTAGCCTACAAAGAGCTATAACTTGAACTATATACTTTGTGAGCACTCTTGGTGCAGTAGATAGTCCAAATGGTAAGGCAGAAAATTGATAATGTGATCCAAACTCACAAACCTTTAAGAAATGCTTGACGTCTGGATGAATAGGGATGTGATGATAAGCACCTTTTAAATGTTGTGTAACAGGAAACTTAAATGAAGAAGAAGAGGTAACAGGTTGTAAAGTGACAACATTTTGAAAATGATTTGCAGTATTACAAGCAAGCTTAGGAAAGAAAGATCCCAAACTAGCATTTTTTTTGTCTTTGGCACTAAAAAAAATAATTGAATTAAAACTTTTTCCCAACCTTGGAAGGAGAAATTATTTCTATCACTCCCTGAGACAGCGTGTGTTGAAGGACAGGAGGAAACAGAGGAGTCTGATCTGGTTGTTGAGGAATTACCTCTGGAAAGGTAGGGATTTCCTCCGTTATCTTTTTGGAAGAGAAAAGGGACTGGCAGGGTGTGTATGTATGTATGTGTGTGTGTGTGTGTGTGTGGGGGGGGCATGATGCCTTAAACAGTCATTTAAACTTGTTGGACTGTACTTGGTTTTGATGTTGGAGTCTTCCTGGATTCTTTTTGGAACCCCTCTGCCATTTCTTCTTAAATTACTGCTTACCTGCATTTTGCTGAAACAGTTTATTTATTTATTTATTTATTTATTTATTTTTTATGAAATTGTACGGAGGGTTAGAGACTCCCTTAGAACATTTAAGGAGGGATGAGAAAATCTTAGTGATTCTCTGTAACAGCTCATACCTTTCCTCACATTTTTGATAACTTCTGCAACAGACAAACTAAAAAATTAAATCGCTTACCAAATAAGAGTTTGAATTCTTACTTTTAACATCCTCTGGAAGGTTCTGAGAATGCAGTTAGGTAAAACTCCATAGCCCTGAAAGAAGTATCAGTTGAGTCATACACATACTGCAAACAATGAGTTGTGACCTGTGAAATGGAAGAAACTAAATTATTTAAATCAGATTTTTCCTCACAAGAAGAAACTGCAGATAAAATACTCCCCATACTTTCCCAATTAGTCAGAATAACTTTAACATATGTGCCTGACTATTCAAAATTCTGAAAATCATTGTTGCAGAAGAACACATTTTTGCCATACTTATTAAAAATTTTCCCATCCTTGTCAGAAAGAGTAGGACTGGAAATAACCAAATGTTTAACAAGAGCAGGATTTACTAAAGCAATAGCTGCTGGGTCCAGTATTATGAATATGATGTAGGATGAGGAGATATTCAAGCCCCAAAAAGAAAAACAAAATGGAAGTTAGAGAGGTGGCCAATATACCAATCCAAACATCAATGCGGGCCTTTTTTGGGGAGTGATGGATACTACAGAAAATGAATTCTAGACTCAGATATAGTGCCCCATCCCCTAACTGACTTCACTGAATGCAGTAAACCAGATAAAGTCAGGTGAACCACTGAGTCATATGTGGCCTTAAAAATTTAAAAACAAAGTCTTTCTTCATATCGCATTTTTGGTATCCCTTGACTTTACTAAATCCTTCACCTTTTACACGGATGTCTCTGAGGTTGGCTTAGCGATGTTTGTCAGCCAAGAATGAGCAACACTCAATACATTACTTAAATAAAAATTATACAAAGCAGAGAGTCATTACTCTGTCATCAACATGGGAAAGCCTAGCTATAAAATAGATACTAGGCTCTCCTCAGTACTACTGCAGGGACAGGTATGTGCCTCAGATATTGCCCCCTTTTCTAGAACAGGCTTCCCATCCATGTGAAACAGAGCTCTTCCTTTCAATTATTCAAGTGTAACTTGGATCTGTTGATGCAGAACTGTAAATATACCCCTGGTGTAGCACCTATGTCTGTATTAGATACAGGATGCAAATAAATGCTTGACAACTCATGACAAATTTATATCCCCCCAAACAAAACCTATGCAACCAATCCAGTCCTAATATTGTTGGATAATTGGTTAGGCTTAAACAGGGCCTTTAGGGTCATTAGCCTAGTATCATACTGTGATAATATGATACACAATGCTATTATACTTTAATATAGCAGAAGCTATGTAGTCAAGAGGATTCAAAATTTATCTCCAAGGGAGTCTGGAAGATCCACTATGTGACAGAGTGCTGCACCATTTGTTGTAGAATCTGCATATGGAGTTTGGAAACATATCTTGTTGGAGTGCTAATCATGATGAGAACATTCAGCTTTTGTGAGGAAGCATCACTGGAAATGGTTTTAGCCATCACTTGCAGTAAACCTTGGTTCCCAGAAGGCACCTACAGTTCTGCACAAGTCAATGGTAAGATGCTTTTGCTTGCTCATTGGTGTTGTGTGCCTAAAAGACTGCTTCCTAAAGTTTACTACACTTCAGTCATTTTTTTTATCTTGCTGGTTAATCCATTTATGCTCTTAGGCACAAAATACATGCTGAGGTATAGCAAAAGATGGTTCACGTTTTGTGTCAACCAGATGCAAATCTCCTGTTGCATGTTTATTCAGGATTTAATAGAAAATACTTTTGTTTATTTCTATTGCTTCTTGAAGTTTCTGCGGCCCACTGGGAAAAAAACATTGAAATAAAAGTGAACTATTACCTGTTTTTCCTTACAGCAACCACTTGTTAGAATGAGACCTGAAGGAGATGGAGAAGTGCTGACTGCTTTATTTTTGTCATGTCATAATAGATGATCACATGTCACAAACTGTATTAAAAAGACACATCAGAAACTCGGACACCTTTACCGCAACAAGAAATTCTTAACCAACAGGGCCAAAATAACTCTGTCATGCATTTCTTCTTCCTACTCTATTATACAGCTGTTAATTATTCACAAATCTGAACTCCACACTCACCAAACTAGAAACTACCTATAATAAGGTAGCCAGATTCTCTGCAAACCAAACCTATAAATCTCATCACTGCATATCTCTTAAGCAACTAGACTGGTTAGAATTTCCCCACCTCCTCAAATATCATCAACTATAACTTACCTACTCCATCCTATATTTGCCTCCTTCTGTCCTAGCCTTACTTCAGTTTTATCCAAATACTCTCCTGCTAGACCACTTTGGAGCTCTGACCAAGACCTGCTACAGATTTATAAACCTAAGACCAAAATAGGTTGTATACTCTATAATTACAACAGTGCCACATCCTGTAACAAACTACCCCTAGAAATTAGGTCACTTAACCACCCTAAACAATTCAGAACTGCTACTCATGAATACATAAAGAAAAACTGGTCTTGCCACTGCACTCATCCCCCATGACCCTCTTTCTCCTTAGGATCCAACACCCCTCTCTCTCCTCTGCCCATCTTACCAATACCCTCTCTCCTCTGCCTATACAACCTACACCCTCCCACAACTTCCTTTCACACCCCATCTTCCTTGTGTAATCTTCCGCCTGCACTGTCTGCTAACAGCTTCTTTTTATCTAGTCTTTTCCAATCCCAACCTCCCTTCTCTCATCTTTCCTCTTCAGTATTTTTTCTCCTATTTCTCTCCATATTACTTAATGGTAATTTACTATAAACACGTTATTCTGCTGATTTTTTACACTATCCTTGTCACCTGCTACTGTCTCTCCTCTTTTATCTCTCACCAGTTCATACCATGTTTATTACCACAACCCCTTCTATATACCTCTGATTGTATATCTTAAGTTTATTCTATGCTGGTTTACTGAGCCCATCCTAGATGTGTATTTCCTTTTCAAAATGTTTTGCCTCACAAAAGTGTTTTTTGTTTTTCTACATCATTTCTCTGCCATTGCAAATATTGTATAGATGTTTTTGAAACTTTTTGTGTATAATTCGTTTTTATGTGTATGTAACTGAAATGTATTTTTAAGTTTTTGTATAATTTTTTCTCACTGTAGGGCTTTTCTCCCGGGTCTCTGCTGAAAATGAGCCACTATCTGAGCCAGATAAACCCGGTCAACAAATGTAAAATAAAATAAAATAAAATAAAAATAAAATAAAATAAAAATTTTGCAACAACTCACTAGTAAGAAAAAGAGAAGGAGAAAGCTGTTGTTTGTGTTACTTGTTTGCAACCTGTCACCAGTGCAAGGAACAGCTTTGTTGTGACCCAATACTAAACCTGAAAAGGTAATGGAAAGAACGTGCCATGCTCACTCACCAGTGCAAGACCTAAGAAAGACAACTATTACATGTTTTTGTTAGTTGTCACTAGCTACCAAAAGACCTGGGAATTATCAGCTGTTTTATTTATTCTGTACCAGCCCCCAAAAGGATGGAAATCTACGCAGAGTTAGCCACTTACCAGGATGTGACCAGTGCTGTAAACAGAAAGTTTCTTTAGTTGAAGACTGTGAAAATGGTGACATGCATGCTCTTATGACAACAAATGAAAACTGTTGTGGCCAAAAGAACTCTGGGTTTTCATAGCAGCAGTTATTTGTTCCATATTTTCATCTGTCTTTATTTGCTGACTCAGTGTATTTCTACAATAAAATACAATTGCTTAGAAGATGAGGAGCATTGGCTGCATCTGTCTCTTACTGTATGTGTGTGTGTGTATATATATATATATATATATATATATATATATATATACACAAATGAAACATTTCGCTGCATGTGATCTTTGTCCTTATTGTTAATAAACATGCTCCTTATTACCCACATCATTACAATCTGCATAGTACTTGTTTTTTAATTCAGACATAATACGTTGTGTTTCTGGATCAGTTACTGCCTGAGCAGACTCAACATATTGTCTAAGTCACAAAATCACTGAAACAAACAGTAAATAAATAGTGAGGCACTGAACACTTGAATAAAGAAACATAAAATGCTTAAATACATAAAGAAATTAATGCTAATCATAGTTGCTGGTGTGTAATATATGTATGCCAAGTGAAGATGTAATCATTCTAATTAATGGTCAAACACCGGGTTCTCTGCTGAAATATTGCCTGCAGTTCTAGTATACATTCATGGATACATATCAGTGATTCAGCACACACTGATATCCAATGTTTGTAGCTAAGTCCTGTGATGAAGAGGAGGCTGAGCTAGCAGTAAAAGACTGAGGCGAAGCTCATACTTTAGGAAATGTCCAGTATTTTAACAGTCTTTTTCCATTAAAATGTATTTCCAAAGAGCAAACGATTGAGCTGATTGTTTTACAGGTAGCTTATTATAGCAAGAGTAGAGACCAAGTAAAATATTTAACTGCAAAATGTTAGGCACTGCAAGACTGTAACTATTTATGAGTTTAGGACACTAAGACAGATCTCATTTTTTTCTAAAGGGAGAAAAAAAGTGACTACGAGGAAAGGGGTTTGCCAGGCATTCAAAAAGACTGTAATGACCACAACACTTAAGTCACATAGTGTTTCTGAGTTAATGTTAAATAGAACTCAGTTTTATATGATAATGTAGTATACACTGTCATCAACTTTGTTGTCAGTTCTAACACACTTGATGAAAGAAAATCAGAAAACGGTGTTTCTTTTATCATACCAAGTATTGGCTTAATTTGCTGCATTCTGTTGCTGCAGTTGCCTGATCTATATGGGTTATGTCCTATCAAGGACATAGTGGCTGGCCAGCTTCCAAAGTTTCAGGGCCCCTTCCATGCACCCACACTGTTAGTCAGCTTGAGCTGAGCTGACTAAAAGGTTTGGGTGCCAAGCCCTTCAGAGTTTTTATGCCTAGAAAAAGAGTGAGGGAGGCTAAAGTCTTGAGAAGGACAATGTCAAGGAACATAATAATAATAACAACAGTAAATGTAAGAACCCCGGTGTAAAAAATTCCAAAAAAAAAAACAAGGGGGATAGTGGGAAGGAGCTGAAGGATCATTTGAACATCATTTGTGATGGAAAGTTTACTATGTGCTTCATTTGATCACTGCCATACATCTTAACTTTTTAGCACAAGAAATCAGGACAAAGGCTAAAGTAATGGGTGAACAAAGGCCCGCAAATAGGGACAGAGTTTAAATATTGTCCTTATAAACTTAAAATGTTGATAGAATAAAATAATTTGTGTTAGCCTGTTTTTTCCTGAGGGATATGAAGTCTGAAACTCAAATGTATGTCATTATTTAATGACTTCAATCCTCCGTGATTTTGTAGAAAATCACAATATTATTAATGAACAGCTAAATGCAAACAGAGTAGCTGTAGACTATAGACTGCATATTTTTACATACAAAAAGACCCAGAACATGTAAAACAAAAAATAACAGAGAGATGGCAAGAGAAAGAAATAAAATGTATCACTGATCTGCTTGGTGCAAGTTTGCTTGAAAGACTGGTTGTTGTAATTAAATTAATTAATGGGTGGCTAAGGTAAAATGGATGAATGCTTTCAGATGGGTGGATACGTCAAATTAGGTGTGATGACTGAGACACCATGACACAATTAGGGAGGGAAGAATACACTAATCCGCTGAGGACATCACTAGGTCACAGCATTTGCAAAAGAAATTCATATAAAATGAATACAAAAGCAATTAGTACAGTCGTGTGAGTTATTCCATATTTACATGTATGTGGCTAAGTGAATGGATGCTTTATTTATTTATGTTTCATTTACAAAGTTAGTCCTACTAGACCTATAGCCTATTTTCAGGGAAGGCCCAAAGTAGTGTTCACACTGACTAGATGAATTTGTTTTTCCAGGGCGCCTACTGTTATGTGTGGAGGGAAATAAGTTGACATATTGGTATAATAAGTAGAAAAAGTGTTGGGAGTTTGAATAAGAATGAAGATGTGCTAAAAGGAATTTTCTCTACAATGTTAAATAAAGTATTTCAACTCGTTCTGAAAAGGGAGTTGGGATCTGCTACATCTAGCTAACTTACAGCTAACTCTGGCAGTGGCTGCCTTGGTTTAATATATCATCAAATGTTTATGCCACTCCCATTTTGCTGCACTGTAGATGTCCTCATTTGATCACTGCTGCATTTGTTTAAGCAATATGGATTATGTCCTGCCAATGACATAACAGCTAGTCAGATTCCAAAGCTTCAAAGCACCTTTCACATGCCCAAGCAGTTAGTCAGCTTGAGCTGAGCTGACTAAACATTAGGTTCAGGCACCAAGTCCTTGCAAGCTTTCCTGCTGCCAAAGAAAGAGCTCCTCTATAGGCTTTTGAGAATCAGTGGCTGGCTAACACTGTTCCATTGTTGGGCCGATATGTTCCCTTTGGTGAAAAAAAAAAAGTCCACTTGATTTTTGGTGAAAGAAAACATTATTTTTCTGTAATATATATATATATATATATATATATATATATATATATATATATATATATATATATATTAGCTAGGAAACTGTTTGTATAGACTTCTTTATGACTTTTGTTCACTTTTAAATGGAAGTGTTATTTTTTATTTATTTATTTTTTACATTTATGGCAGAAAGTTGTTGAAACCTGTTTAAATCTGCATTCATTCACTATGGAGAAACTGGTGTTACTTTACTTTTAGTAGAAGAGCTAAGTCTTTAAAGTGCTTTCTACTGTGCTTTTTTGGGGAAAACATTACTCTGTTACAAATCATCTGTTTTACAGAATTTTGCTGCCTAGCATCTCCCCTGAATCAGGCAGTTTTTTTCAGCTTAACTATAGAATAAACTACAAGTTCCTCTGTTATACCTTCCTCCAGCTGCAAAAAGAAAAAGATTGTTAATTAGCCTTTCAACCCCAGCAGACTGATATTGTACCTCAGTCACAGATAGGTGACTCTGTTGTGTTGAAAGCTGGTTCCTCAGACCACTCTTCTTCTTCCTGAGGTTCCACTGGTGTGATCCATACTGCCATCAGTGACCACGGGTACACATATCTCCTCTGGTAGTTTGTGTGTCCTTGTTGGGTAGGGGAAAACCACTCTTGCTGATCCTGGAAGAAGGGGCAGGGAATGTCTCTTTGCTTATAAAGCTGTGTCCAACCCTAGTGGAAGTGTTTGCTTGCAATTCTGGGTC
Source organism: Protopterus annectens (assembly GCF_019279795.1). Classification (NCBI taxonomy): domain Eukaryota; kingdom Metazoa; phylum Chordata; order Ceratodontiformes; family Protopteridae; genus Protopterus; species Protopterus annectens. The sequence continues at coordinate 916,128,378 of NC_056734.1, forward strand.
TGTTTCTTCAGGAATTCCTCCCAAAAAGAAACCAAAGATTAAGCATATACCGTCTTCTGTCTCAGTGGCACTAGACAGGGATTAATTTATTGGGCTTAGTTCAGGGCTTAGTGCAGGCTGTTGAACATCTCTTATGGCAATCTCTGTTAAAATGAAAAAGTTCTTCTTTTCCTTAAATTCAAGAGTTTGAACCTCAAAAGAAATCTGAAGGGAAAGATGATGCAAAATTTCCCCATAAACTTGGTTTAAGGCTCCAGAGAGCACCCCAGCACTACCAGGTTATAACTCATACCATACCTTTTGGCCATAGAACCCAGACCGAAACACAAAAGGCGGGAGTGTATCCATATTCATCAAGGATACTCACACCTCCAGGTTAGTGGCGCAGCACAATGCATCAGAGGTCATCCAAGTGCAACTAACAACAGGTAAAACTGCAATCCAAATTGTAGCTTGCTACAGATCACCCACCATGACCCAGGACCCCCATTCCGCATTTCTGGAGACACTGGGAAATATGAAGTTCCTACCAAACACCCTAATACTGGATGATTTCAACTACCCAAATATTAACTTGGAAAACTACTCAAGTACTAACTCCCTTGCCCAATGCTTCCTAGAATTTATAAACTTGAATGACCTGGATCAACTGGTCAACACCCCCACAAGAAGGAACAATATATTGGACCTGGTCATCACCAACATGGGCGACCGGTGTTCCACACCTGATGTCAACCCCTTGCTGGTTAGATCAGACCATAGAATAATCACTCTAGATATTCACATTCCGACCCCCAACCACAATCAAGGAAACCACCGTGAAAAACTTTTCAAAAGCAAACTTCACATTGCTTAAAACCGAGGTGGAAAGGTTCACAGCCCCCACGCCAATGGACAATGCTGTCTAAGCTGCTGAAACCTATATAAGGGCACTCTATGATCATCTGCAGGAATGCATGGATTGTGCTATCCCAAGTAAAACCAAGACTCACTCCTCCAAGAAAAGGAAACCAGTCTGGTGGACCCCTGCCATAAACAGGCTCTACAATAGAAGGAGGAAACTAGTACAGATAAGAGCAAAATCCCTAGAAGGAAAGACATCCCTGATCATTATCAGCAAGAAACTATGATCCATCATTAAATCATCCAAGGCTAGCTTCAAAAGAAAAATTGCCAAGGACTCCAAAGATAACCACAAAGCATTCTTTAGCTACATCAAGATCTTAACTGGAAACTCTCAGATCTGCTCTGAGTTGGTGCAGAATGGCACAAAATACACTGAACCAACTGATATTGCCAACATTTTGGCAGACAGGTTCAGTGTAAACTTCACACTCCTCTCTCCCCCTAAAGGGCCAATAACCATACCAGATGAATGTAAGGCCCCAGCAATCACCGACACACAGATTAAAACAGCCCTATCCAAAGCCAAAAACACAGCCTCAATGGGACCGGATGGTGTCCCAGGCTGTGTCTTACAAGAAATCCAAAATGAACTAACCACTCACCTAAACACACTGTTCAAACTCAGCCTCTCTACAGGCTACATACCCACAGAGTGGCACACTGCAACAGTTATCCCCCTCCACAAAGGTGGCACCACAACGGACCCCAGGAACTATCACCCTATAAGCCTGACTAGCCTGGTCTGCAAGGCTATGGAGCGCATCATCGTGGAACTCATTAACAGAGATATTGGGAACCTCCAAACTTTGGACCCCACCCAGTTTGGCTTTGTTAAGGGCAGATCATGCCTCCTAAACCTGGTGGACTTCTTTGAGACAGTTACTAAGGTATTAGATGAGGGTAAGTAGGTCCACACAGCCTACCTACACCTCGCAAAGGCTTTTGATACCATTCCCCATTCTGGTATTATAGACAAACTCACCAACCTGAACATTAACCCCTACGTCATGAAATGGGTTGCAAATTGGCTCATGGACAGAACCCACATGGCTAGAGTTGCAGACTCTAGTTCTGACTCTAAACCGGTTAGTAGTGGCATCCCCCAGGGCTCAGTCCTAGGACCCCTCCTGTTCAGTATATACTTGGTACAGGCAAGCACAGGAGGACTTACTTTGGCTGACCAAGTTCACAGACGACTGCAAACTAGGGGCCATAATTGATTCTCCCGCTGATATAAACACCCTCCAGAAGGGTCTCACTGAGATGGATACCTGGTGTCAAAATCATGGCCTCAAGCTGAATGCCAAAAAGTGCATAGTCATCCCCTTTGGAAAAAAACAAACTACCACATAGGTGGTAGTCCCCTAAATACAGGAAAAGTAATAAGGGATCTGAGGACCCAAATAGATAGCAATCTCTCCTTTGATAATCATATTAACAAGGTGGTTAGAAAATCCTTCTATGTGGCCCACCTAATCTCAAAAGGGTTCGCATCCAGAACAAAGGAGGTTATTGTGCCTCTCTACTCATCACTTATTAGAAACATTATAGAATACAATGCCCCATTTGGGATGTACCTTACAAGACACCTGCAACAGCTGGAAAGACCACAAAAGTACCTCACCAAGAGGATTACTGGCCTCAAACAGATGACCTATGCAGCCCAACTAAAGAAACTCCAGCTGTGCTCGGTTGCATACCGCTTACTCAGAGGTGATCTTTGCTTGACATACAAGGCCATGTCCAACCCAGAATTGATGGATATGCTCCACCTAAAAAAAAAAACAAATCCCCGAGAGCCACATGCTTTAGGGATATAAACCTTACCACAACGATAAATAGGACATGCTGCAGGGATAGATTCCTGACGCAGAGATGCTCCATGCTTTGGAACAAGATTCCAATATACATCAGGCAGATCTCCTCATTAGCACTCTTCAAGAGAAACCTTGACAGGTGGATGGGAAACAGGAAATTTACCGCGGGATCACTGCAGTGGCTCTGCTGGACAAAGGCACAGGGAACTAATGGCTCTGCTGGTCAGAGGCACAGGGAACTAATCCAAGGTGGTGGTGAAAGCCAACACACTCTGACTAGGCTTGTAAATGCCCTTGGGCAGATAGCCTAGTACTTACCTATGAACCTATGAACCTATATTTCTGAATCAGATTCTGTAGAGAGTGTTACCTTGGAAAGTGCTTGGAAAGGATTCTCTTTCTCGGAGTCTCTTTCCAAAATAAATTAGTTGTTTCAGTGGGAAACCTGTGATGTTTTTCAGTCCCTCAGAAAATATTATGATTTATTACAACTGGAATTTCTGAAACCTAAGCCTATTTCTCCTGTTCTTTCTGGCTTGGGAGATTTTTTTTTTTTTTTTTTTGTCACAGCCTTCAGCTTCCCTGACAGTTATCCTGCTGTGCCCCAAAAATAATCAGATAAAGTATTCAAGGTTTCTCAGTCTTGCATTTTTATACATTAATGCCAGACTGGACCTTGCATATTGATTTAGTATATCAAACTGCTGATAAGCATTTTGCTAATACTAATCACTCTCCTTCTAATAAGAATGGGAAACCTTTTGATAAGTATGGGGGGAAACTGTATGCTTCTATACCTCTTGCTTTTAAAATTCTCAGTTGTCAGGCGTATATGCTGAACTTTATCCTGGCCACTTGTAAGAATATGAAGAATGATTTGGCATTGGTTGTCTCTTAAGAGGAAAAATCTGCTTTGTGCAATTTGACTTGTACTGTTTCTCACGTTACTACCCATTGTTTAAAATCTGTATATGGCTTTGATGATGCCGCTTCAAGGTCTTCTGCCACTAGAACTGTTATTTGGATGTTTGCCTGGCTCCATTCACAAAACCTCCCAGAGGATGCCAAAAAAATTAATTTTGAATTCTGCCTTGGATATAGAACAATTCTTTGGACCTTCTGCCAAAGAGATCATTAAAAAGTATAATTAGAGAGGGAAGCTAATTCAAGGAATCGTTCAGATTTTCATCCCTCTTTCTCCAAGCTTACAAAGGAATTCTATGCTCCCTCAACTAATTTCAGTCTTATTCTTCTTCTTTTGGCTTTTCCTGGTTAGGGGTCATCACAGCGGATCACCTTGTCCGCTCATGATTGGCAGTGGAATTTTACGGTGTCGAGTTGCCAGCCCGGCGCCCAACCTTACACACAAGGCACACACACACTCACACCTAGGGCCAATTTAGAGTGTCCAGTCCACCTACAGCATGTCTTTGGGATGAAACCAGAGCACCTGGAGGAAACCCATGCAACCACAGGGAGGAAATGCAGACTCTGCACATAAGGCACCCCAGCCGAGGATCAAACCGGAGAACCTCTTGCTGTGAGGCGGTAATGCTAACCACTGCACCACCGTGGCCACCCCCCTCAACTAATTTCAATAAAAAGCAAAATAAACAGCTCCAGAAATCTACTGGTGAGTAGATATTTAAAAAGAAGTGTCAGGGAGGTTCCAAAATGAAATTATGAATAACTATATGAGGGATTTCACCTCACCCTCACACTCTGGCAGTCCTTTAATTCATCCAGAAAGTCTGAACCTGCATTTCTGTCATCTTTGGCAGCAGATTGTTTCAAACAAATGGGTTCTGAGAGTAATATATCAAGGCCCCAGATAACCTTGGGTGCCTCCTCTTCATTTTCAGGGAATTTCACCACTTTGGTCGTACCAAACTCTTCCGTTCCTTCCTCTCATCCAGCATATGCTAGTTCAGTGCATGAAGGAAGCTCTCCCTTCTCCACAGGTAGGAGAAGGATTTTATTTAATGATGTTTCTGGTGCCAAATAAAGAAGTTTCTGGTTGACCACTTCTGGACTTTTCCTTCCCTTTCTGAACCAGTTTGTGATGGTGCCCAAGTTCAAGATGCTGTCACATTATAACTCGTTATCCCTTATTCACATTTGAGTTTCTTGTTGTCCTTAGATTTAAAAGATGCATATCATCAAATTCCTATAGAGTGGTATATCAGGTATTTCTTAAGGTTTTGTGTGTCTGGATCACATTATCTATTCCCTGCCTTTCCTTTGGCCTATCTACTTTTTCCAACAATATTCACAAAGTGCATAACTCCTATGATAGCCTACTGTAGACTACAAGGTATTCACATTTTCCTTATTTAGATGACTTGCTTATCTTTGCAGAGTCTTTTTCAAAGTGTCAGGAATCCCTTACTTGGGTCAGGGCTCTCCTATATAGGCTGGGATTTCAAGGAGTCATTCAGAAGTCTTCCTGACTTCTTCTTACAAGATTTTTTTTTTCTAGGAATTCTGCTAGACATCGCAGTTCAATGAGCTTTGCTTCCACAGGGGGAAAAAAATACAGTTGTATTTAAATCTATTCCTGAGGTTTTCCACTTAGACTTCCATATCAGCAAAGGAATTATTCTGGGTCTCATGACATCAGTGATGCTCATAATCTGCAAGACTTAGTTCGGTGAGCGTTTTTTCCACAGGGGAAAAATAAGTCTCTGTTTGAGTCTATCCCTGAGGTTTTCCACTTAGACTTCCATATCAGCAAGGGAATTAATCTGCATTCTGGGTCTCATGATATCAATGATACTCAATACCTCTCAGAAATCTCACTATGAGAAAGTTACAATGCTTCCTGCAATCTCTACGGTCACAGCACCATCATCAATTGAACCTTCATATTAAAAAGTCTACAATTTGTGAAAAGGTAGATTATGTGGTGTGGACACCAAATCTCTTAGAATCCAGGTCTGTCATTCTCTCCTCCTACTCCACCACAATCAGTCAAAGCAGAACCCTCAGACTTTGCTTGAGGATCATCATCAGTGGGGATAAACATTTGGGAGTCTTTCAAACAAAACAGACAGACCAAAAATGCATCCGCATAAAATATATATTAGTTCTCAAATGCTGTCAACTATTTAAATCATCTGGGGTCCTCAGGACCTCTACAAGTGTCAACACCACAGAGATGTGGTACATAAACAAGCAAGGAAGAATGATATCTTACCTTTATTACAGATTAGCCATGTAGCCTAGGATATATTTTTACAGCACAATCTCACTCCACATGCATCTTACATTCAATCAGAGCAAAATTCTGTGAGAGACAACCTGAGCCAGATCAGGACAGACCCTCATGAATGGAAGCTGATTCAAGGGTGTCGCTTGTCTGGTCAGGATAAAACAGACACACTTCTGTGGGTTCTGCTCAAGCTTATAAACTTATAAACAAACAAGCTATCACATTCATACATGCTCACTCTCTGGCTGCACTCTCAAAATGGCAGTGTAGCTAGCACATGCTTGCTATTTATATGCGCGTTCTATCCTTGAAATGCTTCTTAAAGGTACAACACACACACACTATTCTACATTCCCCCTCTCTGAGAAAGGAGTCATGCATAATTGACAACATCAATTGACATGTAATTAATACAGAATAATTCTTTGTCATGCAATTTTACAGAACTATGCCTAGGTTGCTGTGCATTTCACACTAGGTCTGGAAATATGACCAAATCGCGTGACATAGACATTAGAACTAGATCTAGCAACTGGGACTGTCTCTGCTGAATGTTTAACTTTGGGGACAACAGGTACATCATCAGAAATGGAAGTAGAAGTTAAGAGACATTCTGCAACAGGAATATTGTCTGGATAACTCTGAGATCTAGAATATGTATCACAGGAGCAGTGCTGCGATATCGATTCTGATACAGGAAGAAGATGTCTACGATTTCTCCTGTACTCCACACCCTCAGATTCTACAAGGTAGGATCTCTGCTCGGTACATATACCTGTTACTTGGCCAATCTGGTCAAAACCTTTCACTGTTTGTATCCTCACTGTCTCTCCTCCTTTCAGTGGATGAAGAAATCTGCTCAATTTATCATAGCTGGACTTCTGGAAAAATGCTTTCTTAACAGTTGGGCTCTGATTGTTCTGCTGTTCTTTGCTTTAGGCCTCAACAAATGGAACTGATAAGCAATGTTGTTCTGGTTTGCCTAGATAGAAGTCTCTGAGCAGGCGAGCCAAGTATACTGTCACAGGGTATGTTTCTGAGATTGAGCAAGTTCAAAAAGACGTCGGTATTATCATGCTTTGACTTCTCTAGTAATTGCTTTGCACTCTGTACTCACGTTCAGCTAGTCCATTTGACTGTGGCTATTCAGAACTGCTAGTAACATGTACAAAGTCCCATTCTCTTGCAAATATCTGAAACAACTGACTGGTAAATTGGGTACCATTGTCAGAAATAACTGTGTGGACTACCATGGACTGAGAAATGACGTTTCAACTTGGTGATAACAGCAGTGGATGATAGGATAGGTAGTAAATCGATCTCAAACTAGTTCAAATAAGAGACTACCAACACTAATTAATGTTGATTGTTCCACTCGAATATATCAGTGGCTACTGTGCCAAGGTAGTTCAGGAACTTGACTTAGCTGAAGTGGTTCTATTTGCAAATGTGTTTAGTACTATTGCATGCTGAACAAGAAGAAAGTACTTTATCAATATCTTTTCCTAGAGAAGGCCAAAATACTATTCCTCTCGCCCTTCTTTCGGTAGATTCAGAACCTAGGTGACCACGATGCAAAATCTGGATATATTCACGGTGTAAGGAAGCAGGAACAACAATTTTAATAATGCCATCTTCCATCAACATCTCATCTCTGTAAGGAAAAAGTTTGCACTTCAGGTGGTACACTAGATTACTTGATGGCCATCCAACATGAATGTAGTGGTTGAGCTTTTGCAAAACTAGATCAGTCGTTGTATGATTTCTCAGCTCATCAAGTCTTGTGGTAGAAAAATGACACACTTTCATGATATCAAAGTCAAAATTCTCTGCATTAAGCTGTTCCATTGTATTTCTGGGTGATCTGGATAAGGTATCAGTCAGATAAAGATGTTTGCCTTTTGTATAAACCATTTTGAATTTGTACTTTTGCAATTTGAGTATCATTCTTTGTAATCTCGCTGGAGCTGAATGCATAGGCTTGTATAAAATAATGACTAGAGGTCGGTGGTCAGTTTCAATCTGAATAGCTCAACCATAAACATAATCATGAAACTTTGAACATACAAATACTATTGCCAAAAGTTCTTTCACAATTTGAGCATATTGAATTTCAGTTTGGGATAGAGTTCTACAGGCAAAGGCTACTTGTTTGCCTTCTTGAAGAATAATTGCACCAAGACTGAATTTTGAAGCATCACAGGAAAGAGTTACTGGTTTATTGATATCATAGTATCTTAATGTAGATGGGGTGGCAATTTTCTGCTTAAGGTCTTCAAATGCTTTCTGGTGCTGCTCCAACCAAAAGCATGCACCATTTTTGCATGTCATCTCTCTCAATGGTGCTGTCAACTCACTGAAATCTGGTATAAACTTGCCTAAATAGTTGACCATACCAAGAAAACGTTGTAGAACTTGAACATTATCTGGTGCTGGGATCTCTAGAATTGCTGCTTGCTTGGTTGGGTCTGGTCGCAAGCCAGTACTAGTAAATAAATGACCTACATATGTAACTTTTGGTAGTCTGAATTTGCACTTTAGAGGACTGGGGTTTCTGTCATGCTCTACTTCACCACTGCCTCCAAGCAATAAATGATCTACTATTATGGCACAAGGATAACCCGAAAAAAATTGCTCCATTGCATGCTGAAAGACTTCACTTGCAGAATTTATTCCAGATGGCATCATGAGGAATCTATATCTTCCAAATAGGGTACTGAAAGTAGCCAGTAGTGAAGATTTGCAATCAGGCATCACTTGCCAAAATGAACTTTTTGCAACCAAGACAGAAAAAATAGTGGCATTCGGTGTTAGGGCTGCAACTTCCTTGACAGTACGTATAGGATGATGCTGTCTCTTCAATGCTTTGTTCAAATCTTTTGGATCGATGCATATTCTGATCTCATCTGAGCCTTTTCTATGTGCTGCTACCATGGACGACACCCATTCAGTTGACTCTGTAACTGGACATATTACACCTTGCTGCACCATTTTATTCAACTGAGCTTTGATTTTATTCTGCATAGCTATTGGAACTTTTCTTGCCAGTCTGACCATTGAACAGACCTCTGGGTCTAACTTCATAGAATACACAACTGGAAGTTTGCCTAACTTGTCATTGAAAACATCAGCACACTGTGAAAAAATGGCTTCAGTAAAATTGGAACTGGGACATGTGCTTATATGATGAACTTATTTGGTAAGTGAAAGCAAATTCATTCTCAAACTCTTATCTGAGACCCAATAATGATTGACTACAGAGAATAGTAAGCTGTAGCAGTTCCTAGCCAAATAACATGAAAGCAGTACTAAATCTTCGGTTTGATTTTCTTCACCTCCATAAGGAATAAGTTTTGCACAAATGGCCACATTAAGTTGGTCACCAGCTCTCACCTTAGCAAATGTGTCTGCTGACATAACATTTTGAATCAGTGTCTACTTTGAGCTCGGTGGATTTACCATTGATGTGGACAGTACAAAACACTTCATTCTTTGCCAACAAATTTTCTGCAGCAACCTTTTTACCAATTACTGACACTCCATCTACGTAGAAAGTAGGGTTGCAGCTCTCTATATAATCAACCTGCTTTTTTAAGTCACCCTTCTTTATAACTGTGTGAAGTTTACTTGATTTGAAAAACTTTTGAAAAAGGTTCAATTTTTTACACTTGTGGCATTGCTGACCAAATGCTAAGCACTTTTCTCTTTTAGACTCATGATTGGCACCACAATTACGACAGTCAACAATAAAACTTAATTTGGGTTTTGCTGACTCCCCCTTGTACTGCACTGAGCATGCCCTTTTCACTGAACTAGTCATAGAACTTGCTGAAAAACTACGGGTTTTACCTGGGGGGGGGGCTGTGGGGTGGCAGCTGCCATGTACGTCAGCCTGCTTCTGCTAGCCACATGCTGCATGCTGTCTACATTAGCTCTGGAGCCTGCTGAAACCATGTTCTTGCCTGCATGATAGGATCTTAATTCCTTTCAGTGACATTTTTTCTGAGGATGTGCAGCTGGTATTAATGGAGGCAAGAAAGTATTAGCAAATGGAAAGGTTTTCTAGTTGGGGCAAACAAAAGAGCCAGCTCCCATTCAGGGTTAGTGTTTCTTTGGTTTTGCATTATCTGTGTTCCTATGGTCTTTCTTACTGCTCAGTCAAGGTCTATCTACCTAACATTTTAGCATGTTTGCCCTTGGCTCCCCTTCTTCTAATGCTTTGTCATATGAAAACATTTTTGAAATGGTTTTGAACAACAAACATCCTAAAGAATAGGTGGGTCCTCATCAGGATTTTAACTTTGTGGTAGAATAACTAACTTTCTCCATTTGAACCACCTCATCAGGCTGACTTGAGGGTCTTGACATGGAAAACAGTCTTATGTATTGCTCTGAACTCAGAACTGTAAAATGAGGGGAAAAGGTTGCTTAATATGTTGAATGTCCAAAGACAACTCAGATACTATCTTAACAGATCAAAATCGTTCAGAAATTCTGAACAGTTGTTCATTTTTTGTGAAAAGAAAAAGACAGGGCAACTAGTATAAAAACAGACTATTCCCAAATGGTTATCTCATGCTATTACTTTTTTTTTTCTTCCACCATGACAGAACTATTTCAGACAGGGTCAAGGCTTGTTGACCCTGAAGAAGGCACTGGCTTCTTCTGTGCCTTTTTTGAAAGGTTTGTACTCTAGAAGTAAACTAGAAGCAGCAACTTGGCCTTTGGTGGACACCTTTACAAAGCACTATAAACTAGATTCCTTCTTCAGTCAAGGACAGGCTCTGCTAGGCCCATTTTACAGGAGCTCATGGAACCCTCCTCTTCTGCCCCCAAAGTCAGTTTACGGCAATCTACTCATTTTGCTAATGCTACTACAGCAGTGACTATACCTCTTAACCATCCAGATGTTCATAGAATGTCTAGATTTTTGCCTCATATTTTAGATAGCATCAACAACTTTTATTCTGCATCATTTGCTTTATAGTTCATATACAATCATATCTCTTAAGAGTACCTCATTATGAGGAACATCCTTCATTAAGTCCATGTTCCTCACCGTTCTACACTGAAAGGGGCTGTCACATTAATTAACCTTTTTAACCTAGCATCCATGGCAAGAATACTGAATCATTTTAATTCATCAAAATAATATTTTATAAGTATAAAGGAGCACATTTTAACAATCCTATGAATGTCCAAGTTGAAGTTTTTAATACGTAGGGTTTCCACATTGAGAGATACTGTTTTCTTCATTTATACCTCTGAAGTTATCACTATTTCATTCCTGACAAAGATCGCTAAACATTTAGACTTAATGAGAGTTTCACTTTTTTACTGTGTACCAAGCTCTACTACTGAAGATTGAGAGCTATATACACAACAAAAAAGTTAACTTCATATTAAGTCTAAATGGTTTTGCAGTCTCGGCAGGAATAAGATATTGATAACTTCAGCTGTATAAATGCATTCGACTTTCTTCCTAGGCAACTTTTCTAATAACTGAAGATATAAATTTTGCTTTATGCCAAAAAGAATTATACTACCTCGCATCTGTCTAATGTCAGAACATGAAAATAAGCTCATTTAGTCAAACATTTACATGTATTTAACATTTTACTTTTTGTCCACCTTTCTGATCACCCTTTCTACTCCTATTCCATTGTGTCATGACTGATGCCATGGATTCCTTCTTTTTTACCCATTCTGGTAGTCCGTACCTTGGGTCAATAATCCTTTGTGTGTACAAGTGCTTTTTAAAATCTGTGCAGAGCATGGTCATTACAGTTTACTGCTTATGTCCCCCCACCCATACCTGTGCCACATGTTGAGGATAGCACTGTTACAGATACATGATATGAGCCTGAGTAGCAAAATCCTCTCTTTCTTTTTTTTCACCAACAAGAAGAGATACAGGTCTATTAGTCACTGGTCATAACCTTTCCCCTTTTGCCCATGAACAGTTATAGTTAGGGTTGTTGCCTTTTCAGATGCCAAAGCATGGCATTTCTTGCTTAAATATAAGATTGTGCAGGATGAAACACACCTTCAACCAATGCCAAAAAAAACTTATTTTGACTCACTGTTGTATTACTTTCCTCTCTTCTTTTTTATAAATTTGAGATAGTTCTGCTGTAGGATTATGTTTCTACAATACTTACAAGAATGTTAGAAAATATTTTTTCTCCTAATATATCAGAACATTTGACATCTTTCATTATTTTCCACAGGATATGACTGCATGGTTCAGTACTGTCCTTGTTGCTTTCTATACCTTTCCTTATATGGTCTCTAGAAAGACAGACAGCATTCATGATGTGGCCTGGTTGTGGCCTAGCTGGATCCTTACCACTTTTCTTCTAGAATTTATCTTCATGAGAACAGACATCCCATTATTCATTTGCTAGAGTCACTGACCTCTCACTCTGCCAACAGAGGTCCGATCCAGGTATGATCAACACTTCCATGTACTTCTGCTTCCCTGGTACTATCAGTTACACTTTCTACCAGATCATAGTTGATACCAGGAGTGTTGTGGCCCAAGTTTAGATGTACAGTACTTTCCTTTTGAGTGGAATCCCTCCCCCCACCCCATGGCTACCTTGTTAAATGTTTCTTCCTTAGACTCCTCTCCCTAACTTGCACTGCCGTACTTAATTTATGTCATCAGTCTGCTCTGCATTTTGTCAGAGTTTTGTGAAACCAACCAAATGAAGAGTAGTGTAGCAGTGGTGACCCCCCCTCCCCCAGTACTCAGGTTCTAACTTTCCTCTTCCTGACATCATCCTTCCATAGCTCTTAACCTTCCACCTCCAAAATGAGGAACACTGCCTCCCATAATGTGGTACAAATGGGCAAAATGTGGAACACCTTCTAATAGCATACTAGTAACTTCAACTAGAAAGGTCACAGGATGGTTAAAATGCATTACCTTATACTTATCAAAAGTTTTTTTGATGAATCAATATGATTCAGTACTAATTACCATGGATATCAGTTTAAACAATTCCAAACATTGAGTGTATGACAGACCTTTTCAATGTGGAACTTTGAGGAACATAGACTTTTTAATACCCAAAATGAGGAATGTTCCTCATAATGAGGTAAAATTGAGAGGTATGCATCCTTCAACAATGCTTCAAGTCTGCTCCTCAGACTTGGCCCAACCAGTAATTCTGGAATCTTGCTGGCATTTCAAGACCCTTCAATAAGAGACCAGAAACATATAAAAAAAGTAAGTGTGATTCATGAAACATAACAGTGAAGTGTAAAAGTTGCTGTTACACCTCAAAAAGCATTTTTTTGCCTGGAGGTAAGTCACCTTGTAGCCCCCCCCCCCCAACACACACTCCTGGTAATTACCCCAGAGAAGTGGGAATACTTTGACATATAGCAATTTTAGAGTCAGTATATGCTTCCCTGACGTCGCATTTAAATGCTTGCCATTGAAAATCACATGTACAGTTCTTGAAGATATAACAGAAACTCTATAATCCTCCCCCAAAAATCAGTTGCCTCTACAGAATTGAGAAAAGTCCAAGTATCAAATTCAACAGGACCTCCATTATAAAACCCAATCAGGTTTGACTAACAGCTCTTTTTATTCATGAATCCAGACTGACTGCTGGCCACAACAGTATCTTCCTGTAGGGCAGTAGCTAGCTGTTACCTCAATATATTTTCCATGGCTTTTTATGACTTTGTTGATGAGATAATGTGTTTGCATTTACTGCTCTTCCATTGTATAAGGCTGCCACACTTGCTGTCCTCCAGTCCTGAAATGCTTTTTCTTTGGTGAGGGATTCCTGAAGATTTCCCATTAGGGATTTGGCAGCATACTGGCCAGAGTCATGAAAACATGAAGAGACAGCCTGCTTATTCCTTGTACTACAACCCTTCTTAAACTCTTACTTTTCTACTATGATATCTGCTCACTGCACTCTTAGTATGACCTATCTTCCTCTCAGTTTGGCATATTCTATTATTTTCTTTTCTGAAGAGATAAGCAAAATATTATTTGAAGTAATGTATTTTTTTCAGTCTGCCTCAATATTATTCCCACCTTTGTTCAGTCTATCAAGATCATTTACTCGCTTCCTCCTTTCTCCTATATGCCTAAAGAAAGTCCTTGCTCCCCTTCCTAACACCATATCCACTATTAGAAAAACAAATGAGCAGGAGGACTCCTGCCTTCAGGGAAATTGAATGAACTGTTTTGGTGGGTGGGACCAAGGTTTGATGGTAATCCAGGATCAGGGGGAAAAATAATAATTAGTTATTCCAGATCTTTTGGAGGAAATGGTGTGTCCACTATGAAACTCCTGAGTTAAAACTGCACTATAGCAATAATGTCAGGAAAGGTGTAGAAAACTGCCTTTGTTCTTGTTCTCATCCTGGATAATTCTTAGCTCTTTTCCTATGTGCATCTGACATAGTTGTTTCTATCATATTATATGACTCATTATCTCCCCTTGTTCTATACTTGCTTCCCCTTTTCTTGTTCAAATGTATCTATCGTTTTTGATTTCACTAGATGTTATATTGCCATTTTGTTCTGTTATTGTTGTATTGGTATGCTATTTGAACTTTTTTTGTATTATTTATCTTATCAACATGTTGTCTACTGTTTACTGGAGCTAATCTTCCCAGACCTCTGTTGAAAATGGGCATGTGTCCAGTCAGACTTTCCTGGTAAAGAAATGTGAAATAAATAAATTTCATCTACCTAAGTTAATCAGTAGACTGGTGCCATCATCGTCTTTGCAAAACAGGAGAATTTCTCTTTAACAGTACCTCTCCAATGCACAGCCCTATCTAGCATACTAGGATTTGACATGCACTGGGCCTTACTGAGGACATGTCACCACATTCTTGAATATCTTAACTCTACAGTGGATTTCTGCAGCCAAGACATCTGTGTATTATCTGCCCTTCACAGGAGATTCTAATATAGAATGTACACATCTGTTTAAAGCACCCCAACCTCCTTCTTGAGAAAGAGTCAGGTGGGCAGGCACTGTCTCACCACATGGCTCTCTTCTTTGCCACCTCCTTCTGTGGTTGAGCTGCTAATCAAACCTGGGTCATCTGGGTCTTATACATGACTTTTTTCTCATGCTATGGGACTTGTACAGCATCACCAATTATTCAGTGGTGAAATGCACTACTGACTGGGACTTAATGTAGATAAGAACCAATGGCTGTATGCCTATATGAAGCTGTGAGCAAGAAAAGACTCATTACAGCTCTAAGAATCAATTCTTCCCATTAAAAACACAGTTGTGGTCCATGCTTGCTCTGAAAAGTAACTAGTAAAAAAGATTATACAATGACCCCCCAATTAATATTCAAAAACATGCACACTGATTGGTCAGCATGCACGTTGTAAATCAGAGTTATAGTAATGGAAAAAGGTCCGGTTGCCCAAACTTTATTCCATTACTATAACTTTTTTTACAGCAATGGAGAACGCAATATCTTTGTTGCTTCACACTGTCTTGCTATGTACAGTCAAATGAGTTTAACATAGTGAGACAGCTTTAAAAAAAAGCAAAGGAGATTCTCCATTGCTTTTTTTAAAGTTGTCTCACTATATTAAACTCCTTTAACATATTGAGACAGTTTGTAAAAAGCAACAGAGATCTTTCTCTGTTGCTTTTGCCCACAGCTCTGATGTACTGCGCAAGTATACGCATGTGCAGTACATCAGAACTGCCGCAGAATACCAGACAGCTGCGAAAGGGCAGCAAGGAGGCATTATACAATGCCATTATTTAAGAAAAATAATTATTTTTTTTCTTAAATAATGTCATTGTATAATAGCAATAACCCACTTCTGGGTGTGGGTAATGCTGGATTTACCCACTGTTGGCTTTGTTTGGCCACTTGGGCTTCGCCCTCGTGACCAAACCATGCCAACCGTGCGTAAATCCAGCATTACCCACACCCAGGCATGGCTTATTGCTATAATATTCAGCAACTGAAATTTATGTATTATGCTTGGATCAAGTAATATGACTGACTCTAATGTTTTTATACAATTCTGTCATACATGCAGAAGTTGAAGCTCCTGTGTCAGCATAGCATTCTATAAAGATTAGATGGAAACTGATTTTAGGTTGCTTGGTAAACAGATGCATTTTCTGTACTGGAAAACTGCTCATCTTTTCTGCTGAATTTTGTGCTGATAATCCTACTGTAGATTTTATGTGGCTGCAAACAATTTTTCTTTTATGTGCAGTACCCTGGGGTGAACACTGTAGATTCATGTTATATGTATTATATGTGCCTAAAAAAATTCCTGTTAAAATAAATACAGTGAAATACTATGTCTTGTGCTAGCTTTATGTCAACAACAACCACTTTTGTTGCTCTTCTGCATGCCTCCTTGCACTGCATTTATCCAACACTTTTACCCCTCTTTTCCATCTTTTTTATGCCCTACATTTGACATAGTTGGTGGACTCAAATGTTTACATATCTACATTGCTGTTTTTTTGTTTCTGTATTTTTGTTTCTTCTTCAAATCCTTGTGCATAGTCATGAGACTCTCCTTTAACTAACATGCCTTTGTGGCTTAGAGCTCAGCAGTCTAAATTTGTGCAAAGTGTCAAGATCTTTGCCTCATATTGCTCAGTCTCTGTTCCTCATAAAAGTATGGTTTTCTAGAAAATCATTGAGGATGTAAGTAACACAATAGTTCAGCGTTCATAGTCTTTAAAAATTTAGGATAATACAAAGTCTGGCCCAAAAGAAATCTAATTTTCTCTCAAAACCTGCTAGAGTAACCTGCTAGAGTAACCTTAGCAAATGAGTCCTGCTTGGATAATTAGACTATGGCTTACCCTTATCCACTACTGCCTTACAAAAAGCACTACCACATCTGCCGTCTCATCACCAATTCCTCTTGGGTGGGAACATCACTGCAACTCCGTGTGGAAGGCAAACTGGCTTCCCATTCAAGGCAGAGCCAACCTCCTTCTTGAATCCCTTCTCTTCAGATCCCTATGCAAAGATACACCACCCCCTCAACCATGAAATTAACTATATCCACCCTACACTGTGCAGCCTACTAAGAAGCCAATCCACTAATGGCCCTACTTATATAACGCCATCCGATAAACTTCATTCTGTAGAACACAGCTTCTGTGTTCTTGCCCATAAACTGTGTCAATATTTTCCAACTGATGTTACAGAAATCATAAACTACAAACAGTTTAGACATCAGTGCAAACAATATTTAACTGAACAATATAAGTACACATCAGAAAACAGGGCATATCACCTAATGCCCATGTTTGCACTTATACATTCATCTCAAAAAAACTTGTCTGCTTAATCTCCTAACCTCTCCAATTTATAAACTCATAACTACTGCTTCCTTATTTGCCTTATCCATTCCCTACTATATATCCTATATCCACTTTTCCTGTTATTAACTCTTATATTGCATCTCTTTGCATTCTATAATTTCTACTCTCTTCACTACTAAAATTTCCCTGCATATTTGTATAGACTATGTTCATTCACTCTTTTGGCTGAACCACGTTTACCTTACCCATAACACCTGCATTATGCATTACTCTTTCTTCTATTTCTTGTTAAAGCTTCTTGTAAATATGGGCATATTTTTTACATATATGTTATGTTATATCATTATAGTATATAATGTAGTTATACCTTTAATATTCAAAAGAAAACGGGCATCCACATATTACCAAACTAAGAACCAAAACAATTTGTGTGATGCAACCAGAACAAATGGAACACCAAAATGATGTGATTTAAAATTAACTTTTAATTATAAATTTTGGAATCAACTGTCAACTCTTTCATCTTGGTAAATACAAAACTTCATCAGAACAAATTAAACCAATGTTCTACCTCTCTTGTTTAAATAATCCTACTAACCAGTCAAAAAACGTCATGATTGGTTAAAGTGGCATCATAAGTAATATAAATAGTAAAATCTAAAAAAATATTTATAGAACCAAACCCTATTAAAACTATTAAATCAATAAAAATATTATATTAGTAACATTGAAAATCATAGCATTAAAATAATGTTTGATACATGTGTATATAAATATGTGTTTTCTCAAAAGTTTTGCTGCTCTCAGTTTTAATACTGAATACAGAGAGCATTTTTGGCAAATTAAATTCAACACTGCAGCCTCACCAGAAATTAATGAAAAGATCTCTGTATTTCCTGTATAAAGCTTAACTGCACTGACTGAAATATAGGTTCACAGGTTCATAGGTGTTTACTAGCTAACAATCACAATGGTCTTTTTAAGCCTAGCCGTGCATCCCAATTCTCTGACAAGTTCTGGTACCCCTTGATAAGTGTAAGCAGGGGCTTGGGAGATAAACATTTTACAGGTTTCCTTTGTCCATTAGAGACATAGGTGCCAAGCCAGTGATGAATTTCCTGTTCTCCAGCCAATTGTCAAAATTACACTTGAATTGGTTTAGGGAGGAAATCTGCTTTACATGGATGGGGAGCCTGTTCAAGAGACAGGGTAGTCTCCATACCACTCAATTGTACATATTTTTGCAGAATGTCCAGATTTTTGCCTAATATTTTTCATCCGTTTTTCATAAAATTATGGTTTTCTGGCAAATTAGTGGCAAATCATTAAAGACTGAAGTTAGAAAATAATGATAGACATTTGAGTTTCAGACTCCATATCCTTCAGAAAATCAATGCTAATGAAAAACCTGCTATTCTATCAACTTTCTAAGTTTGTAGGAGCAATATTTAGAAATTGCCCCTATTTTTGGGCTTTTGTCCCACTTTTATTTATGGCTTTGTCCATATTTCTTGCTCTAAGAGGTTGAGAGTATGGTAGTCCCTGGGATATATACCTGTCTCTCCAGCATGTCCTATTTATATCACAGACAAGGTTTAAGCCTTTAGAATGAGTAATTATTGTGCTGTTCATTTTGGTGATATGCAGGAGATCTATCAGAGTGGGGTCTGACAATGCCCTGCATGCCAGGCATAGATCTCTTCTCAACAGCCTGTAGGAGATAGAATACTGGGTGAGGACCTTGAAGTAGTCTGCATAGGATATTTTACTTAACTTACACCCTGTATTCTTTTAGTGAGGAACCCCTGTGGATGTTTCATTTGTTGGATATTCCTGGATAAATAAATACCAAAGGGGGCATTGTACTCAGTGATAGTTCTGATGAATGCCGAATAATGGAACAATGACTTTCTTGGACCTAGATGTCATACCATTGTTTATAAGATGTGCAACATAGAATGATTTCCTCACAACTGTAGACATATGATAGACAAAGGCTAGATTACTATGTGTGTCCCCAAGTCCCTGACTACTGGGTCAACCCTAAGGGGTGAGTTGTCAATATAATAGCTACCAGGGGTGGATGACTTCCCAAAGGATACTATTATGCATTTCTTGGCATTTAGTTTTAGTCTCTGGCTCTGACACCAGTTGTTTGTCTGTGTCAGCCCTTCCTGGTGAACATTTGTGTTAGTGTGGGATTCAATGACAGCTCCAAATTTGCAATCATCTGCAGATTTGGTCAGCCAGAGACCACTGACATTGTTCTTGACTTCACAGAAGTCAACGCCAAAAAGGAGTGGTCCAAGGATTGATCCCTGAGGGACTCCACTTGTGACTGGCCTCTTTGTAGAGGTGGACTCCCCAATTTTAACTTCCTGTCTGTGAGGCTGTTGGCTATCCACTGGGTAACATACGGGTTTGTACCTAACCTCATGAATTTGTCAACAATGCCCAGGTCAGGTATTGTGTCATATAGCTATATATATATATATATATATATATATATATATATATATATATATATATATATATATATATATATATATATATATATATTTAGGTTTACTATCAAATGACTGAAAACCAAAAGACTGAATCCCAAAAAGACTGAAAATTCAAAATACTGAATGATGGAATTTGCCCCTTCTCTACTGTTGTGTGATCTTGGAGTTGGTATATATAGTTAGCATGGGGTGTGGGGGAGCAGCCTCCACATGAGGGGAGCAGGGGAGCTTGCATCTTGCATTAAAAATGTATTCAGTACTTTGAATGCTCAGTCTTTTTGGGATTCAGTCTTTTGATTTTCAGTCATTTGATAGTAAACCATATATAATATATATATATATATATATATATATATATATATATTTTTTTTTTTTAATATTTGTGGGTGTATATGTCTATATATACACAGACACACACACATGCAAACACACATATACACAGAAACATATTGAATACTCAAAGATAGAGAAAGAATATTTTTTGTACAAGACATATTCATATTTTTAAGAAGAGGACAATTCACAACAGCCCTATTGTTTATAAAGACTGTGATGACCTACCTATGGGTCAGTAATGAAGGAGCCTCAATCTTCACCACTGGCACCTGTGAGCAACGTCCACTGGGAGGATAACAGGTGCACACATAGTATCTCCAGATGCATCTCCCTGCATCAAGCACAGCCAATGTACAATTTCCCTTAAGAGCACACTGGGAACAGTCAGTCCAGAGCTGGTTTATCTCTCTTTCTCCAGATCCCCAATAAGACTCCCATCTGGCACAGCTATAGAGTTGAGATCTCAACTGTGTGTCCAAGCCAAGGCCTCCAGCAACCTCTCTGTCCAACCAGTGCTTCATGTCCCTGCCCAAGAAGCTGACACACACACTCTTGGAGATTTGATTTATACAGACACACACACACACACACACACACACACACACACACACACACACACACACACACACACACACACACACACTCACCTGGGGAAGGCTGGCACAGGTTTACTAGCTATGCCCCCTTCTGCCCAGGCTATAAGGTAATTACTACTGCCACCAGACACTCCTGCCAGCTACTTTAAAGCTCTTCCAAGGGGACCCAATATACTGAGTGAAATTAATATTAGTACAAATGGTAGTTTGATCAAGAAAAAGGCTTTTAGGACAGGCCCACACTTTGTCACCAAATACATATTCAAATACTCTCCAAACTTAAATATCTCTACAAAGATCAGCCACAATGAAAGGTTTAAATATATGTAACAATAAGTAATAAAAGAACAAAACAATACTAAATATATATTCACAGTGACATCAGGGTTTGAAATCAAAGGAAATATTTAAAATAACATTGAAGGGCAGACTCAGACAAATAAAAAAAAAAAACAATCTCTAAACTAAGCTTCACTATATTCCTGACTGAATCTAAGAGGATCTCTATTCCCTACTTACTTAATAAAGCAAGGCAGATGATGTGGTGAATGGTCCTTCTTGTTTTCTGGCCCAAGACAGAATACAGAATGCTCAGTCTCACTAAGAGACTTTTCAAAATAATATTTTAAATATTACTTCTGGGATAGCTTGCAGAATGACATCACTTCTGGTCATCTGACTTCTAGTTCTCATGCAAACCCCCATTGATGGAAGCTGGCAGGATTTAGCACCTGCCCATAAAATGCACATACAAGGGCTTTAGCTCAGATCTATAGAAGTGGCTGGAAGTCATAAAACAGTTTAATATCTCCATGATTCCAGAGTAGTAATTAGTTTACCCAAAAGACAATACAGAAAGCATCCTGGTACAGACTTTGCATCTCTGGCTGCATTGAAATCTACGAGATAGCATCTTTATGGCCTAGCCTGTAAAGTGATTTAATTTCAAATATATTTTAAAGTTAGCTGGACTGAAGTTTACCTTCCAGTTTCCTCTATTAAAATATATACATTTAAACAGTTACAGTATTGCATGTACATTTCTGTTCTCTCCAGTAGGGCACACTGTAGATACATTTCAAACACAAGCACATAATAAATACCTTTTCAACACAAACATCTGTGCAAATCAGTTTGATATACACATGACATACAATTCTAATACATTTGTAACACAAGCATCTTGTATAAATCAGTTTGATATTCACAAATGACATATAATTATTTACAAAATTCCAGCTAGCTATGCTGGTGGTGCCTCCTATCATCACATCAACAATGTGCATATGTGTGCAAGCATATTGTGCACTAGGTCCAGTACCCTACCAGGAACTGCTGCATACTATATAAATATGAATAGCAGTAGTCTGTTGCAGCTTAGAGGACACATCCCAGTTTTTTGAATGGTGACCAGGAGTGCCTACTACACTGGTGAGTACAAGTTGCTCCTGTGCTTGGAATGGAAGTCAACACAGTATGGTATAATGACATTATTCAATGCAGCAATATAAGGCAGCATATTATACCACATTATATCTTACCAATGGGTCATATGTAGATATTTGTTAAAGCATGCTGAAACATAACCTGGTCCCTTGTATCGCTGCACTGCAGCCTTTTATCATGCCTGACTTTGACTCATAAACAGATGAGTCATTATACATAATGGTGGACTAGAGTTTAATATTATACTGTGCTATTGAGGAGATCTGGGATTGTGTGACTTCTCACTGGCAGGCATTTACCAGAATTGTACTATGGAGAGTAGGAGAAGGGTAAGTGTCTATATAGTCATAAGTGTCTAAATCATCAAATTGTTAGAACTTATTATAATCTAAACCCCCCCAGGCTAACAATTGCAGGGTAAGTGTCTAAATAGCCATAAGTGTCTAAATAGCCATGATGTTAAGAGTTATTAGAATCTAGTAGGGAAAAAGAATCATATAGACCTGATTTCAGCTGTGTCCTTTCTGGGTAAATACCTAATTTGATGTAGGGGCAGAGAGGGGAGCAAAGTGAGAATAGCAAACGGAGGGGGCTAGACCCCCCCCCCAGGCTAAAGATTGCAGGGTAAGTGTCTCAATAGCCGTAAGTTTCTAAATATCCACATTTTAGGAGTTATTGGAATCTTGAACCCCCCAATATAAAGATTGCAGGGTACGTGTCTAAATAGTCGTATGTGTCTAAATAGCCAAATTGTTAGGAGTTATTAGAATCTAGAACCCCCAGGCTAAAGATTGCAGGGTAAGTGTCCAAATAGCCATAAGTGTCTAAACAGCCAAATTGTTAGGAGATATTAGAATCTAGTTTGGAAAAAACCTATAGACCTTTTTTCAGCTGTGTCCTTTCTGAGTAGATGCCTAGTTTGAAGTAGGGGGCAGAGAGTGGAACAAAGTAAGTGTAGAGAATGGAGTGGGCTAGAACCCCCCAGAATAAAGATTGCAGGGTAAGTGCTTAAATAAGTGTAAGTATCTAAATAGCCAAATTGTTTGGAGTTATTAGAATCTAGAGCCCGCAGGCTAAAGATTGCACGGTAAGTGTCGAAATAGCTGTAATTGTCTAAATAGCCAAATTGTTAGGAGTTATTAAAATCCAGTAGTGAAAAACAACCTATAGACCTGATTTCAGCTGTGTTCATTCTGGGCAGATACTTAGTTTGTAGTAGGGGGCAGGGAGGGGAGCGAAGTAAGTGTAGTGAACGGAGTGGGCTAGAACCCCCCAGGCTAAAGATTGTAGGGTAAGAGTCTAAATTGCTGTAACTGTCTAAATATCAAAATTGTTAGGACTTACTGGAATCTAGAACCAAGAGCTAAAAATTGCATGGTAAGTGTCTAAATAGCCGTAAGTGTCTAAATAGTCAAATTGTTAGGAGCTATGAGAATCTAGAACCCTCCCAGGCTAAATATTGCAGGGTAATTGTCTAAATAGCTGTAAGTGCCTAAATAGCCAATTAGTTAGAAGGTATTATAATCAAGAACCCTCAGGCTAAAGATTGCATGGTAAGTGTCTATATAGGCGTAAGTGTCTAAACAGCCAAATTGTTAGGTGTTATTAGAATCTAGTTTGGAAAAACTAGTATAGACCTTTTTTTCAGCTGTGTCCTTTCTGAGTAGATACCTAGTTTGAAGAAGGGGGCAGGGAGTGAAGTAAGCATAGCGAATGGAGTGGGCTAGAACACTCCAGAATAAAGATTGCAGGGTAAGTGCCTAAATAGCTGTATGTGTCTAAATACCAAATTGTTTGGAGTTACTAGAATCTAGAACCCCCAGGCTAAAGATTGCAGGGTAAGTGTCGAAATAGCTGTAATTGTCTAAATAGCCAAATTGTTAGGAGTTATTAGAATCTAGTATGGAAAAACAATCTATAGACCTGATTTCAGCTGTGTCCTTTCTGGGTAGATACCTAGTTTGAAGTAATGGCATGGAGGGTAGCGATGTGAGTAGAGCAAACTGAGAGTGCTAGAACCCCCCAGGCTAAAGATTGCAGGGTAACAGTCTAAATAGCCACAAGTGTCTAATTAGCCAAATTGTTAGGAGTTATTGGAATCTTTGACCCCCCACCAGATAAAGATTGCAGAGTAAATGTCTAAATAGTCGTATGTATTAAATAGCCAAATTGTTTGGAGTTATTAGAATCTTGAACCCCCCAGGATAAAGATAGCAGGGTAAGTGTCTAAATAGACTTAAGTGTCTAAATAGTTAAAATGGTAGGAGTTATTGGAATCTAAAAGTCGCCCACACTAAAGATTGCAGGGTAATGTCTAAATATCTGTAAGTGTCTAAATAGCCCAATTGTTAGGAGTTATTAGAAACTAACACCCCCCAGGCTAAAGATTGCAGGGCAAGTGTCTATATAGTCACAAGTGTCTAAATCACCAAATTGTTAGAACTTATTAGAATCTAAAACCCCCCAGGCTAATGATTGCAGGGTAAGTGTCTAAAGAGCCATAAGTCTCTAAATAGCCAAATTGTAAGGAGTTATTAGAATCTAGTAGGGAAAAACAATCTATAGCCCTGATTTCAGCTGTGTCCTTTCTGGGTAGATACCTAGTTTGAAGTAGGGGGCAGTGGGAGGAGCTAACTGAGCATCACAAACAAAGTTGGCTAAAACCCCCGGGCTTAAGATTGCACTGTAAGTGTCTAAATATCCATAAGTGTCTATATACCCAAATTGTTAGGCAATACTAGATTCGTTAAACCCCAGGATAAAGATTGCAGGGTAAGCGTCTAAATAGCCATAAGTGTCTAAATTGCCAAATTGTTAGGATTTATAAGAATCTAAAATCCCCCACAGGCTAAAGATTGCAAAGTAGGTGTCTAAATAGCTGTAATTGTCTAAATAGCCAAACTGTTACAATATATTAGAATCCAGAACCCCCAATATGAAAAATTTCAGGGTAAGTTTCTAAATAGCTGTAAGTAGCTAATTAGCCAAATTGTTAGGAGTTATTAGAATGTAGTAGGGAAAAACAATCTATAGACCTGATGTCACCTGTGTCCTTTCTGGATAGATACCTAGTTTGAAGTAGAGGGAAAAGAGGGGAGTGAAGTGAGCCTAACGAACGGAGCTGCCTAGGACCCCCCAACCTAAATATTGCAGCTTGAGTGTCTAAATAGCCGTAAGTGTCCAAATAGCCAACTTGTTAGGAGTTATTAGAATCTAGAACCCCTTCAGCATAAAGATTGTAGGTTAAGTGTCTAAATAGCCATAAGTGTCTAATTAGCCAAAATGTTAGGAGTTATTAGAATCTAGTAGGGAAAAACAATCTATAGACCTGATTTCAGCTGTGTCCTTTCTTGGTAGATACCTAGTTTGAATTAGGAGGCAGGGAGAGGAGCAAAGTGAGTGTAACGAAGAGAGCGGGCTAGAACCCCCCCAGGCTAAATATTCCAGCGTAAGTGTCTAAATAGCCGTAAGTGTCTAAACAGCCAAATTGTTAGGATTTATTAGAATCTAGAACCTCCCCAGGCTAAAGATGCAGGGTAAGAGTCTAAATATCTGTAAGTGTCTAAATAGCCAAATTGTTAGGTGTTATTAGAATCGAGTATGGAAAAACAATCTATAGACCTGATTTCAGCTGTGTCCTTTCTGGGTAGATACCTAGTTTGAAGTAATGGCATGGAGGGTAGCGATGTGAGTAGAGCAAACTGAGAGTGCTAGAACCCCCCCCCCAGGCTAAAGATTGCAGGGTAACAGTCTAAATAGCCACAAGTGTCTAATTAGCCAAATTGTTAGGAGTTCTTGACCCCCCACCAGATAAAGATTGCAGAGTAAATGTCTAAATAGTCGTACGTGTTAAATAGCCAAATTGTTTGGAGTTATTAGAATCTTGACCCCCCCCCCCAGGATAAAGATAGCAGGGTAAGTGTCTAAATAGAATTAAGTGTCTAAATAGTTAAAATGGTAGGAGTTATTGGAATCTAAAAGTCGCCCACACTAAAGATTGCAGGGTAATGTCTAAATATCTGTAAGTGTCTAAATAGCCCAATTGTTAGGAGTTATTAGAAACTAACACCCCCCAGGCTAAAGATTGCAGGGCAAGTGTCTATATAGTCACAAGTGTCTAAATCACCAAATTGTTAGAACTTATTAGAATCTAAAACCCCCCAGGCTAATGATTGCAGGGTAAGTGTCTAAAGAGCCGTAAGTCTCTAAATAGCCAAATTGTAAGGAGTTATTAGAATCTAGTAGGGAAAAACAATCTATAGACCTGATTTCAGCTGTGTCCATTCTGGGTAGATACCTAGTTTGAAGTAGGGGGCAGTGAGAGGAGCTAACTGAGCGTCGCAAACAAAGTTGGCTAAAACCCCCGGGCTTAAGATTGCACTGTAAGTGTCTAAATATCCATAAGTGTCTATATACCCAAATTGTTAGGCGATACTAGATTCTTTAAACCCCAGGATAAAGATTGCAGGGTAAGCGTCTAAATAGCCATAAGTGTCTAAATTGCCAAATTGTTAGGAGTTATAAGAATCTAAAATCCCCCACAGGCTAAAGATTGCAAAGTAGGTGTCTAAATAGCTGTAATTGTCTAAATAGCCAAACTGTTACAATATATTAGAATCCAGAACCCCCAATATGAAAAATTTCAGGGTAAGTTTCTAAATAGCTGTAAGTAGCTAATTAGCCAAATTGTTAGGAGTTATTAGAATGTAGTAGGGAAAAACAATCTATAGACCTGATTTCAGCTGTGTCCTTTTTGGATAGATACCTAGTTTGAAGTAGAGGGAAAAGAGGGGAGTGAAGTGAGCCTAACGAACGGAGCTGCCTAGGAAACCCCAACCTAAATATTGCAGCTTGAGTGTCTAAATAGCCGTAAGTGTCCAAATAGCCAACTTGTTAGGAGTTATTAGAATCTAGAACCCCTTCAGCATAAAGATTGTAGGTTAAGTGTCTGAATAGCCATAAGTGTCTAATTAGCCAAAATGTTAAGAGTTATTAGAATCTAGTAGGGAAAAACAATCTATAGACCTGATTTCAGCTGTGTCCTTTCTTGGTAGATACTTAGTTTGAATTAGGAGGCAGGGAGAGGAGCAAAGTGAGTGCAACGAAGAGAGCGGACTAGAACCCCCCCCAGGCTAAATATTCCAGCGTAAGTGTCCAAATAGCCAACTTGTTAGGAGTTATTAGAATCTAGAACCCCTTCAGCATAAAGATTGTAGGTTAAGTGTCTAAATAGCCATAAGTGTCTAATTAGCCAAAATGTTAGGAGTTATTAGAATCTAGTAGGGAAAAACAATCTATAGACCTGATTTCAGCTGTGTCCTTTCTTGGTAGATACCTAGTTTGAAGTAGGAGGCAGGGAGAGGAGCAAAGGGAGTGTAATGAAGAGAGCGGGCTAGAACCCCCCAGGCTAAATATTGCAGGGTAAGTGTCTAAATAGCCGTAAGTGTCTAAACAGCCAAATTGTTAGGATTTATTAGAATCTAGAACCCCCAGGCTAAAGATGCAGGGTAAGAGTCTAAATAGCTGTAAGTGTCTAAATAGCCAAATTGTTTGGAGTTATTAGAATCTAGTAGTGAAAACAATCGATAGACCTGATTTCAGCTGTGTCCTTTCTGGGTAGATACCTAGTTTGAAGTAAGGGCATGGAGGGTAGCGATGTGAGCATAGCAAACTGAGCGTGCTAGAACCCCCAGGCTAAAGATTGCAGGGTAACTGTCTAAATAGCCATAAGTGTCTAAATAGCCAAATTGTTAGGAGTTATTGGAATCTAGACCCCCCCCCGGATAAAGATTGCAGAGTAAATGTCTAAATAGTCGTACGTGTCTAAATAGCCAAATTGTTTGGAGTTATTAGAATCTTGAACCCCCCAGGATAAAGATAGCAGGGTAAGTGTCTAAATAGCCTTAAGTGTCTAAATAGTTAAAATGGTAGGAGTTATTGGAATCTAAAACTCCCCCACACTAAAGATTGCAGGGTAATGTCTAAATATCCGTAAGTGTCTAAATAGCCCAATTGTTAGGAGTTATTAGAATCTAACACCCCCAGGCTAAAGATTGCAGGGCAAGTGTCTATATAGTCATAAGTGTCTAAATCGCCAAATTGTTAGAACTTATTAGAATCTAAAACCCCCCAGGCAAATGATTGCAGGGTAAGTGTCTATATAGTCATAAGTGTCTAAATCATCAAATTGTTAGAACTTATTAGAATCTAACCCCCCCCAGGCTAATGATTGCAGGGTAAGTGTCTAAATAGCCATAAGTGTCTAAATAGCCAAAATGTTAGGAGTTATTAGAATCTAGTAGGGAAAAACAGTCTATAGACCTGATTTCAGCTGCGTCCTTCCTTGGTAGATACCTAGTTTGAAGTAGTAGGCAGGGAGAGGAGCAAAGTGAGTGTAATGAAGAGAGTGGGCTAGAACCCCCCCCCCCCCGGCTAAATATTGCAGGGTAAGTGTCTAAATAGCCGTAAGTGTCTAAATAGCCAAATTGTAAGGAGTTATTAGAATCTAGTAGGGAAAAACAATCTATAGACCTGATTTCAGCTGTGTCCTTTCTGGGTAGATACATAGTTTGAAGTAGGGGACAGTGAGAGGAGCAAACTGAGCATTGCGAACAAAGTGGGCTAGAACCCCCAGGCTTAAGAATGCACTGTAAGTGTCTAAATATCCATAAGTGTCTAAATACCCAAATTGTTAGGAGTTACTAGATTCTATAAACCCCAGGGTAAAGATTGCAGGGTAAGTGTCTAAATAGCCATAAGTGTCTAAATTGCCAAATTGTTAGGAGTTATAAGAATCTAAAATCCCCCACAGGCTAAAGATTGCAAGGTAGGTGTCTAAATAGCTGTAAGTGTGTAAATAGCCAAACTGTTACAAGATATTATAATCTAGAACCCCCAAGATGAAAGATTTCAAGGTAAGTTTCTAAATAGCTGTAAGTATCTAATTAGCCAAATTGTTAGGAGTTATTAGAATGTAGTAGGGAAAAACAATCTATAGACCTGATTTCAGCTGTGTCCTTTCTGGATAGATACCTAGTTTGAAGTAGAGGGAAAAGAGGGGAGTGAAGTGAGCCTAACGAACGGAGCTGCCTAGAACCCCCCAACCTAAATATTGCAGGGTGAGTGTCTAAATAGCCGTAAGTGTCCAAATAGCCAACTTGTTAGGAGTTATTAGAATCTAGAACCCCCTCAGCCTAAAGATTGTAGGGTAAGTGTCTAAATAGCTATAAGTGTCTAAATAGCCAAAATGTTAGGAGTTATTAGAATCTAGTAGGGAAAAACAATCTATAGACCTGATTTCAGCTGTGTCCTTTCTTGGTAGATACCTAGTTTGAAGTAGGAGGCAGGGAGAGGAGCAAAGTGAGTGTAACAAAGAGAGCGGGCTAGAACCCCCACAGGCTAAATATTGCAGGGTAAGTGTCTAAATAGCTTCAAGTGTCTAAACAGCCAAATTGTTAGGATTTATTAGAATCTAGAAACCCCCCCCCCGGATAAAGATGCAGGGTAAGAGTCTAAATAGCTGTAAGTGCCTAAATAGCCAAATTGTTTGGAGTTAATAGAATCTAGTAGTGAAAAACAATCGATAGACATGATTTCAGCTGTGTCCTTTCTGGGTAGATACATAGCTTGAATTAGGGGGCAGAGAGGGGAGCGAAGTGAGCGTAGCGAAGAGAGTGGGCTAGAACACCCCATGCTAAAGATTGCAGGGTAAGTGTCTAAATAGCCGTAG
Source organism: Protopterus annectens (assembly GCF_019279795.1). NCBI lineage: Eukaryota > Metazoa > Chordata > Ceratodontiformes > Protopteridae > Protopterus > Protopterus annectens. The sequence goes on from NC_056734.1 coordinate 916,158,238, forward strand.
GTGTCCAAAGAGCCAAATTGTTAGGAGTTATTAGAATCTAGAACCCCCCAGGCTAATCACTGCAGGGAAAGTGTCTAAATAGCCATAAGTGTCGTAATTGTTAGGAGTCATTTGAATCTAATAGGGAAAAACAATCTATAGACCTGATTTCATCTGTCTCCTTTCTGGGTCAATACCTAGATTTATGTAGGGTGCAGTGAGGGGAGCAAAGTGAGAGCAGTGAACAGAGTGGGCTACAACCACCCAGGCTAAATATTGCAGGGTAAGTGTCAAAATAGCTGTAAGTTTCTAATTAGCCAAAATGTTAGGAGTTATTAGTTTCTAGAACCTCCTAAGATAAAGATTGCCGGGTAAGTGTATAAATAGCCGTAGGTGTCTAAATAGCCACATTATTAGGAGTTATTAGAATCTAGTAGGGAAAAACAATCTATAGACCTGATGTCAGCTGTGTCCTTTCTGGGTAGATACCTAGTTTGAAGTAGGGGGCAGGGAGGGGAGCGAAATAAGCGAAGAGACCAGAGTGGACTAGAAACCCCCAGGCTAAAGATTGCAGGGTAAGCATCTAAATAGCCAAATTGTTAGAAATTATTAGAATCTAGAACCCCCAGGTTAAAGATTGCAGGGTAAGTGTCTAAATATCCGTAAGTGTCTAAATAGCCAAAATGTTAGAAGTTATTAAAAGCTAGAACCACCCAGCCTAAAGATTGCAGGGTAAGTGTCTTAACAGCTGTTAAGTGTCTAAATAGCCAAATACTTAAGAGTTATTAGAATCTAGTAGGGAAAAACAATCTATAGACTTGATTTCAGCTGTGTCCTTTCTGGTTAGATACCTCGATTGAAGTAGGGGGCAGGGAGAGGAGTGAAGTTTGCATAATGAACGGAGCGGGCTTGAACCCCCAGGCTAAAGAATGCAGGGTAAGTCTATAAATAGCTGTAAGTGTCTAAATAGCCAAATTGTTAGGAGTTATTAGAATCTAGAACCCCTCCCCCAGGCTAATGATTGCAGGGTTAGTGTCTAAATAGCCTTAAGTATCTAAATAGCCAAATTGCTAGGAGTCATTAGAATCTAGTAGGGAAAAACTATCTATAGACCTGATGTCAGCTGTGTCCTTTCTGGGTAGATACCTAGTTTGAAGTAGGGGACAGTGAGAGGAGCAAAGTGATCGTCGCGAACGAAGTGGGCTAGAACCCCCCCCCAGGCTTAAGATTGCACTGTAAGTGTCTAAATATCCATAAGTGTCAAATTCCCAAATTGTTAGGAGTTACTAGATTCTATAAACCCCAGGATAAAGATTGCAGGGTAAGTGTCTAAATAGCCATATGTGTCTAAATTGCCAAATTGTTAGGAGTTATTAGAATTTAGTACCCCTCAGGCTAAAGATTGCAGGGTAAGTGTCTAAACAGCCGTATGTGTCTAAACAGCCAAATTGTTAGGAGTTATTAGAATCTAGAACCCCACGGCTAAAGATTTTATGGTAAGTGTCTAAATAGCCTTAAGTGTCTTAATAGCCTAATTGTTAGGAGTTATTAGAATCTAGAAGAGAAAAACAATCTATAGACCTGATTTCAGCTGTGTCCTTTCTGGGTAGATACCTAGTTTGAAGTAGGGGGCAGGGAGAGGAGCAAAGTGAGAGTAGGAGGCAGGGAGGGGAGTGAATTAAGCATAGTGAACGGAGCAGGCTAGAATCCCCCAGGCTAAAGATTGAAGGGTAAGTGTTTAAATAGCCGTAAGTGTCTAAATAGCCTAATGGTTAGGAGATATTTGAATCTGCCCACCCCAGTCAAATATTGCAAAGTAAGTGTCTAAATAGCTGTAAGTTTCTAAATAGCCAAATTGTTAGGAGATATTAGAATCTAGTATGGAAAAAAATCTATAGACCTGATTTCAGCTGTGTCCTCTCTGGGTAGATACCTCACATGAAGTAGGGAGCAGGGAGCAGAGCAAAGTGTGCATAGCAAAGTGAGCGGGCTAGAACCCTCCAGGCTAAAGATTGCAGGGTAAGTGTCTAAATAGCTGTAAGTGTCTTAACAGTCAAATTATTAGGATATATTAAAATCTAGAACTCCCCAGGATAAAGAATGCAGGGGAAAGTGTCTAAATAGTCATACGTGTCTAAATAGCCAAATTGTGAGTTATTAGAATCTAGAACCCTCCAGGTTAAAGACTGCAGGGTAAGTGTCTAAATAGCTGTAAGTGTCTAAATAGCTAATTGTTAGGAGATATTAGAATCTAGAACCCCCAGGATGATGAATGCAGGGTAAATGTCTAAATAGTCGTAAGTGTCTAAATAGCTAAAATGTTAGGAGTTATTAGAATTTAGTATCCCTCAGGCTAAAGATTGCAGGGTAAGTGTCTAAACAGCCATATGTGTCTAAACAGCCAAATTGTTAGGAGTTATTAGAATCTAGAGCCCCCCGGCTAAAGATTGCAGGGTTAGTGTCTAAATAGCCTTAAGTGTCTAAATAGCCAAATTGTTAGGAGTTATTAGAATCTAGAAGAGAAAAACAATCTATAGACCTGATTTCAGCTGTGTCCTTTCTGGGTAGATACATAGCTTGAAGTAGGGGCAGAGAGGGGAGCAAAGTGAGCATAGCGGACAGAGTGGGCTATGACCCCCCCCCAGGCTAAAGATTGCAAAGTAAGTGTCTAAATAGCCTTAAGTGTCTAAATAGACAAATTGTTTGGTGCTATTAGAATCTAGAACCCCCCAGTCTAATGACTGCAGGGTAAGTGTCTAAATAGCCAAATTGTTAGGAGTGAGTAGAATCTAGTAGGGAAAAGCAGTCTATAGACCTGATTTCAGCTGTCTCCTTTCTGGGTAGATACCTAGTTTGAGGTAGGGTTCAGAGAGGGGAGCAAAGTGAGAGTAGCCAATGGATCAGGCTGGAACCACCCAGGCTAAATATTGCAGGGTAAGTGTCTAAATAGCTGTTAGTGTCTAAATAGCCAAATTATTAGGTTTTATTTGAATCTAGTAGGGAAAAACAATCTATACACCTGATTTCAGCTGTGTCCTTTCTTGGTAGATACCTAGTTTTAAGTAGGGGGCAGGGAAGGGAGCAAAGTGAGCATAGCAAACGGACTGGGCTAGAACCCCCCAGGCTAATTATTCCAGGGTAAATGTCTAACTCCCCAGGATAAAGAATGCAGGGGAAAGTGTCTAAATAGTCATACGTGTCTAAATAGCCAAATTGTGAGTTATTAGAATCTAGAACGCTCCAGGTTAAAGACTGCAGGGTAAATGTCTAAATGGCTGTAAGTGTCTAAACAGCCAAATTGTTACGAGTTATTAGAATCTAGTTTGGAAAAACAACCTATAGACCTGATTTCAGCTGTGTCCTTTCTGGTTAGACACCTAGTCTGAAGTAAAGGTCAGGGAGGGGTGGGAAGTAAGGGTAGCAAAGTGAACTGGCTAGAACCCCCACATACTAAAGATTGCAGGGTAGGTGCCTAAATAGCTGTAAGTGTTGAAATAGACAAATTGTTAGGAGATATTAGAATCTAGAAGAGAAAAACAATCTATAGACCTGATTTCAGCTGTGTCCTTTCTGGGTTGATACCTAGTTTGAAGTATGGGGCAGGGAGAGGAGCAAAGTGAGACTAGCGAACAGAGCGAGCTAGATCCCCCCAGGCTAAAGATTGCAGGGTATGTGTCTAAATAGCCAAATTGTTAGGAGTTATTAGAGTCTAGAATCCCCCCGGTTAAAGATTGCAGGCTAAGTGTCTTAATAGCCGTAAGTGTGTAAATAGCCAAATTGTAAAGAAATATTAGAAACTTGTAGGGAAAAACAATCTATAGATGTGATTTCAGCTGTGTCTTTTCTGTGTAGATACCTAGTCTGAAGTAGGGAACAGGGAGAAGAGCAAAGTGAGCTTAGCGAATGGAGCTGCCTAGAACCCCACAGGCTAAAGATTGCTGGGTAAGTGTCTAAATAGCCAACTTGTTAGGAGTTATTAAAATCTAGAACCCCACCCAGCCTAAAGATTGCATTGCAAGTATCTAAATAGCCGTAGGTGTCTAAATAGCCAATTTGTTAGGATTTCTTAGAATCTAAAACCCCGCAATCTAAAGAAGCAGGTTAAGTGTCTTAGCCAAATTATTAGGAGTTATTAGAATCTAGTAGTGAAAAACAATCTATAGACCTGATTTCAGCTGTGTCCTTTCTGGGTAGATACATAGCTTGAAGTAGGGGGCAGAGAGGGGAGCAAAGTGAGCATAGCGAACAGAGTGGGCTATGACGCCCCAGGCTAAAGATTGCAAAGTAAGTGTCTAAATAGCCGTAAGTGTCTAAGTAGACAAATTGTTTGGAGCTATTAGAATCTAGAACCCTCCAGTCTAATGACTGCAGGGTAAGTGTCTAAATAGACAAATTGTTAGGAGTCAGTAGAATCTAGTAGGGAAAAGCAGTCTATAGACCTGATTTCAGTTGTCTCCTTTCTGGGTAGTTACCTAGTTTGAGGTAGGTTTCAGGGAGGGGAGCAAAGTGAGAGTAGCCAATGGAGCAGGCTGGAACCACCCAGGCTAAATATTGCAGGGTAAGTGTCTAAATAGCTGTAAGTTTCTAATTAGCCAAAATGTTAGGAGTTATTTGATTCTAGAACATCCCAGGTTAAAGATTGCAGGGTAAGTGTCTAAATAGCTGTATGTGTCTAAATAGCGAAATTATTATGGTTTATTTGAATATAGTAGGGAAAAACAATCTATAAACCTGATGTCAGCTGTGTCCTTTCTGCATAGAAGTAGGGGGCAGGGAGGAGAACAAATTTATCGCAGAGAACAAAGCGGGCTTTAACCCTCCCCCCAGGCTAAAGATTGCAGTGTAAGTGTCTAAATAGCCAAATTGTTAGGAGTTATTAGAATCTAGAACCCCCCCCCCAGTCTAAAAATTGCAGGCTAAGTGTCTAAATAGCCATATGTGTCTAAATATCCAAATTGTTAAGAGTTATTAGAATCTAATAGGGAAAAATAATCTATAGATATGATTTCAGCTGTGCCCTTTCTGGGTTGATACCTAGTTTGATGTAGGGGCAGTGAGGAGAGCAAATTTATTGCAGAGAAAAAGGTGGTCTAGAACCCCCCAAGGCTAAAGATTGCAGTGTAATTGTCTAAATAGCCAATTTTTTAGGAGTTATTAGAATCTAGAACCCCCAGTCTAAAAATTGCAGGCTAAATGTCTAAATAGCCAAATTGTTAACAGTTATTAAAATCTAGTAGGGAAAATAATCTATAGTTCTGATTTCAGCTGAGTCCTTTCTGGGTAGATACCTAGTTTGATATAGGGGCAGGGAGGGGAGTGAAGTGAGCATAGCGAACAGTGCAGGCTAGAAACCCCCAGGCTAAAGATTGCAGGGTAAGTGTTTAAATAGCCTAATTTTTAGGAGTTATTGGAATCTAGAACTCCCAAGGATATAGATTGCAGGGTAAGTGTCTAAATAGCTGTAAGTGTCTAAATAGCCAAATTGTTAGGAATTATTAGAATCTAGAAACCCCAAGGCTAAAGATTGCAGGGTAAGTGTCTAAATAGCCATAGGTATCCAAATTGCCAAATTGTTAGGAGTTATTAGAATCTAGAACCCCCGAGCCTAAAGATAGCAGGGTAAGTGTCTAAATAGGCAAATTGTTAAGAGTAATTAGAATCTAGTAGGGAAAACCAATCTATAGACCTGATTTCCCCTGTGTCCTTTCTGGTAGATACCTAGTTTCAAGTAGGGGGCAGGGATGGGAGTGAAGTGAGCATAGCAAACAGAACTGGCTTGAATCCCCCAGGCTAATGATTCCAGGGTAAGTGTCTAAATAGCCATAAGTGTCTAAATAGCCAAATTGTTTGGAGTTTTTAGAATCTAGAACCCCCCCAGTCTAATGACTGCAGGGTAAGTGTCTAAATAGCCAAATTGTTAGGAGTCAGTAGAATCTAGTAGGGAAAAGCAGTCTATAGACCTGATTTCAGCTGTCTCCTTTCTGAGTAGATACCTAGTTTGAGGTAGGGTTCAGGGAGGGGAGCAAAGTGAGAGTAGCGAATAGAGCAGGCTAGAACCACCCAGGCTAAATATTGCAGGGTAAGTGTCTAAATAGCTGTAAGTGTTTAAACAGCCAAATTGTTAGGAGTTATTAGAAACTAGTTTGGCAAAACAACCAAAAGACCTTTTTCAGCTGTGTCCTTTCTGAGTAGATACATTGTTTGAAGTAGGGGGCAGGGAGGGGAGCGAAATAAGCATAGCAAATGGAGTGGGCTAGAACCCCCTAGAATAAAGATTGCAGGGAAAGTGCCTAAATACCTGTAAGTGTCTAAATAGCCAAATTGTTAAGAGCTATTAGAGTCTAGAACCCCCAGGCTACAGATTCCAGGGTAAGTGTCGAAATAGCTGTATTTGTCTAAATAGCCAAATTGTTATGAGTTCTTAAAATCTAGTAGTGAAAAACAACCTATAGACCCGAGTTCAGCTGTGCCCTTTCTGGGTAGATACCTAGTTTGAAGAAGGGAAGCAGTGAGAGGATTGAGCAAGTGTAGTGAACGTAGCTGGCTAGAACCCCCCCCCCAGGCTTAAGATTGCAGGGTAAGTGTCTAGATAGCTGTAAGTGTCTACATAGCCAAATTGTTAGGAGTTATTAGAATCTAGTATGAAAAAAACAATCTATAGACCTGATTTCAGCTGTGTCTTTTCTGGGTAGATACCTAGTTTGAAGTAAGGGCATGGGGGGGAGCGATGTGAGCATAGCAAACTGAGTGTGCTAGAACCCCTGAGGCTAAAGATTGCAGGGTAAGTATCTAAATAGCCGTAAGTGTCTAAATAGCCAAATTGTTCTGAGGTATTGGAATCTAGAACCCCCAAGGATAAAGATTGCATGGTAAGGGTCTAAATAGTTGTACGTGTTGAAATAGCCAAATTGTTAGGAGTTATTAGAATCTAGATAACCCCAGGATAAATATTGCAGGCTACATGTCGAAATAGTCATAAGTGTCTAAATAGCCAAATTGTTAGGAGTTATTAGAATCTAGAACTCCCCCATGCTAAAGATTGCAGGGTAATGTCTAAATATCTGTAAGTGTCTAAACAGACAAATTGTTAGGAGTTATTAGAATCTAGAACCCCCAGGCTAAAGACTGCAGAGTAAGTGTCTAAATAGCCAAATTGTAAGGAGTTATTAGAATTTAGTAGGGAAAAACAATCTATAGACCTGATTTCAGCAATGTCTTTCTGACTAGATACCTAGTTTGAAGAAGGGGACAGTGAGAGGAGCAAAGTGAGCATTGCGAGTGAAGTGAGCTAGAACCCCCCAGGCTTAAGATTGCAGGGTAAGTGTCTAAATATCCATAATTGCATAAATACCTAAATTGTTAGGGTAAAGATTGCAGGGTAAGTGTCTAAATAGCCATAAGTGCCTACATAGCCAAATTGTTAAGCTATATTAGAATATAGAACCCCCAAGACTAAAGACTGCAGGGTAGGTTTCTAAATAGCCATAAGTGTCTAAATAGTCAAATTGTTAGGAGTTATTAGAATGTAGTAGGGAAAAACAATCTATAGACCTGATTTCAGCTGTGTCCTTTCTGGGTAGATACCTAGTTTGAAGTAGGGGGAAGGGAGGGGGGAATTAAGCATAATGACCTGAGTTGCCTAGAACCCCCAACCTATATTTGGAGGGTGAGTGTCTAAATAGCTTTAAGTGTCTCAATAGCCAACTTGGTAGGAGTTATTAGCATCTAGAACCCCACCCAAAGATTGCAGGGTAATGTCTAAATAGCCGTAAGTGTCTAAATAGCCAAAATGTTAGGAGTTATTAGAATCTAGTAGGGACAAACAATCTAGACTTGATTTCAGCTGTGTCCTTTCTTGGTAGATGCAGGGTAAGTGTCTAAATAGCTGTAAGTGTCTGAGTAGCCAATTTAGGAGTTATTAGAATCTAGTAGTGAAAAACAATAGATAGACCTGATTTCAGCTGTGTCCTTTCTTGGTAGATGCCTAGTTTTTAGTAGGAGGCAGGGAGAGGAGCAAAGTGAGCGGGCTAGAACCCCCTAAGCTAAAGTTTGCAGGGTAAGTATCGAAATAGCTGTAAGTGTCTAAATAGCCAAATTATTAGTAGTTATTAGAATCTAAAACTCCTCAGGCTAATGGCTGTAGGGTAAGTATGTAAATAGTCGTAAGTGTCTATATAGCCAAATTGTTAGGAGTCATTAGAATCTAGTAGGGAAAATCTATCTATAGACATGATTTCAGCTGTTTCCTTTCTGGGTCAATACCTACTTTGAGGTAGGGTGCAGGGAGGGGAGCAAAGTGAGAGTAGAAAATGGAGCGGGCAAGAACCACCCAAGCTAAAGATTGCAGCTAAAGTGTCTAAATAGCCAAATTGTAAGGAGTTTTTAGAATCTAGAACCCCCAGGCTAAAGGTTGCAATGTAAGAGTCTAAATAGCTGTAAGTTTCTAAACATCCAAATTGTTAGGATTTATTAGAATCTAGAACCCCACAGGCTAAAGATGCAGGGTAAGTGTCTAAATAGCTGTAAGTGTCTGAGTAGCCAAATTGTTAGGAGTTTTTAGAATCTAGTAGTCAAAAACAATTGATAGTCCTGATTTCAGCTGTGTACTTTATGGGTAGATACATAGCTTAAAGTAGGCAGCAGAGAGGGAAGCAAACTGAGCGTAGCGAAGAGAACAGGCTAAAAGCCCCCAGGCTAAAGATTGCAGGGTAAGTGACTAAATAGCCATACGTGTCTAAATAGCCATGATGTTAAGAGTTATTAGAATCTAGTAGGGAAAACAAATCTATAGACCTGATTTCAGCTGTCTCCTTTCTGGGTCGATACCTAGTTTGAGGAAGGGTGCAGGGAGGGGAGCAAAGTGAGAGTCGCAAACGGAACGGGCTAGAACCATCCAGGCTAAATATTGCAGGGTAAGTGTCTAAATATTTGTAAGTTTCTAATTAGCCAACATTTTAGGAGTTATTAGTTTCTAGGTCCTCCCAGGTTAAAGATTGCAGGGTAAGTGTCTAAATAGATGAAAGTGTCTAAATAGCCAAATTATTAGGAGTTATTAGAATCTAGTAGGGAAAAACTATCTATAGACCTGAAGTCAGCTGTGTCCTTTCTGGGTAGATAGCTAGTCAGAAGTAGGGGGCATGGAGGGGAGCAAAGTGAGTGTAGGAACCAGAGTGGGATAGAATCCCCCAGGCTAAAGATTGCACGGTAAGTGTCTTAACACACGTAAGTGTGTAAATAGCCAAACTGTAAAGAGTTATTAGAAACTTGTAGGGAAAAACAATCTATAGACCTGATCTCAGCTGTGTCTTTTATGGGTAGATACATAGCTTGAAGTAGGGGACAGAGAGGAGAGCAAAGTGAGTAGAGACCCCCAGTCTAAAGATTGCAGAGTAAGTGTCTAAATAGCCGTAAGTATCTAAATAGTCAAATTGTTAGAAGTCATTAGTATCTAGTAGGGAAAAACAGTCTGTAGACCTGATTTCAGCTTTCTGGGTTGATACCTAGTTTGATGTAGAGGCAGTGAGGAGAGCAAATTTATTGCAGAGAAAAGGGTGGTCTAGAACCCCCCCCCCAAGGCTAAAGATTGCAGTGTAATTGTGTAAATAGCCAATTTTTTAGGAGTTATTAGAATTTAAAACCCCCAGTCTAAAAATTGCAGGCTAAATGTCTAAATAGCCAAATTGTTAACAGTTATTAAAATCTAGTAGGGAAAATAATCTATAGTTCTGATTTCAGCTGAGTCCTTTCTGGGTAGATACCTAGTTTGATATAGGGGCAGGGAGGGGAGTGAAGTGAGCATAGCGAACAGTGCAGGCTAGAAACCCCCAGGCTAAATAATGCAGGGTAAGTGTTTAAATAGCCTAATTTTTAGGAGTTATTGGAATCTAGAACTCCCAAGGATATAGATTGCAGGGTAAGTGTCTAATTAGCTGTAAGTGTCTAAATAGCCAAATTGTTACTAATTATTAGAATCTAGAAACCCCAAGGCTAAAGATTACAGGGTAAGTGTCTAAATAGCCATAGGTATCCAAATTGCCAAATTGTTAGGAGTTATTAGAATCTAGAACCCCCGAGCCTAAAGATAGCAGGGTAAGTGTCTAAATAGGCAAATTGTTAAGAGTAATTAGAATCTAGTAGGGAAAACCAATCTATAGACCTGATTTCCCCTGTGTCCTTTCTGGGTAGATACCTAGTTTCAAGTAGGGGGCAGGGAGGGGAGTGAAGTGAGCATAGCAAACAGAACCGGCTTGAATCCCCCAGGCTAATGATTCCAGGGTAAGTGTCTAAATAGCCATAAGTGTCTAAATAGCCAAATTGTTTGGAGTTTTTAGAATCTAGAACCCCCCCCCCAGTCTAATGACTGCAGGGTAAGTGTCTAAATAGCCAAATTGTTAGGAGTCAGTAGAATCTAGTAGGGAAAAGCAGTCTATAGACCTGATTTCAGCTGTCTCCTTTCTGAGTAGATACCTAGTTTGAGGTAGGGTTTAGGGAGGGGAGCAAAGTGAAAGTAGCGAATGGAGCAGGCTAGAACCACCCAGGCTAAATATTGCAGGGTAAGTGTCTAAATAGCTGTAAGTGTTTAAACAGCCAAATTGTTAGGAGTTATTAGAAACTAGTTTGGCAAAACAACCAATAGACCTTCTTCAGCTGTGTCCTTTCTGAGTAGATACATTGTTTGAAGTAGGGGACAGGGAGGGGAGCAAAATAAGCATAGCAAATGGAGTGGGCTAGAACCCCCTAGAATAAAGACTGCAGGGTAAGTGCCTAAATACCTGTGTGTCTAAATAGCCAAATTGTTAAGAGCTATTAGAGTCTAGAACCCCCAGGCTACAGATTCCAGGGTAAGTGTTGAAATAGCTGTATTTGTCTAAATAGCCAAATTGTTAGGAGTTCTTAAAAATCTAGTAGTGAAAAATAACCTATAGACCCGAGTTCAGCTGTGCCCTTTCTGGGCAGATGCCTAGTTTGAAGAAGGGAAGCAGTGAGAGGAGCGAGCAAGTGTAGTGAACGCAGCTGGCTAGAACCCCCCCCCCCAGGCTTAAGATTGCAAGGTAAGTGTCTAAATAGCTGTAAGTGTCTAAATAGCCAAATTGTTAGGAGTTATTAGAATCTAGTATGAAAAAAAACAATCTATAGACCGGAGTTCAGCTGTGTCTTTTCTGGGTAGATACCAAGTTTGAAGTAAGGGCATGGGGGGGAGCGATGTGAGCATAGCAAACTGAGTGTGCTAGAACCCCTGAGGCTAAAGATTGCAGGGTAAGTATCTAAATAGCCGTAAGTGTCTAAATAGCCAAATTGTTCTAAGGTATTGGAATCTAGAACCCCCCAGGATAAAGATTGCATGGTAAGTGTCTAAATAGTTGTACGTGTTGAAATAGCCAAATTGTTAGGAGTTATTAGAATCTAGATAACCCCAGGATAAATATTGCAGGCTACATGTCGAAATAGTCATAAGTGTCTAAATAGCCAAATTGTTAGGAGTTATTAGAATCTAGAAATCCCCCATGCTAAAGATTGCAGGGTAATGTCTAAATATCTGTAAGTGTCTAAACAGACAAATTGTTAGGAGTTATTAGAATCTAGAACCCCCAGGCTAAAGACTGCAGAGTAAGTGTCTAAATAGCCAAATTGTAAGGAGTTATTAGAATTTAGTAGGGAAAAACAATCTATACACCTTATTTCAGCAATGTCTTTCTGACTAGATACCTAGTTTGAAGAAGGGGACAGTGAGAGGAGCAAAGTGAGCATTGCGAGCGAAGTGAGCTAGAACCCCCCAGGCTTAAGATTGCAGGGTAAGTGTCTAAATATCCATAATTGCATAAATACCTAAATTGTTAGGAGTTATTAGTATCTAGAACCCTAAGGATAAAGATTGCAGGGTAAGTGTCTAAATAGCCATAAGTGCCTACATAGCCAAATTGTTAAGCTATATTAGAATATAGAACCCCAAGACTAAAGACTGCAGGGTAGGTTTCTAAATAGCCATAAGTGTCTAAATAGTCAAATTGTTAGGAGTTATTAGAATGTAGTAGGGAAAAACAATCTATAGACCTGATTTCTGCTGTGTCCTTTCTGGGTAGATACCTAGTTTGAAGTAGGGGGAAGGGAGGGGGGAATTAAGCATAATGACCTGAGTTGCCTAGAACCCCCCAACCTATATTTGGAGGGTGAGTGTCTAAATAGCTTTAAGTGTCTCAATAGCCAACTTGGTAGGAGTTATTAGCATCTAGAACCCCACCCAATGATTGCAGGGTAATGTCTAAATAGCCTAAGTGTCTAAATAGTCAAAATGTTAGGAGTTATTAGAATCTAGTAGGGACAAACAATCTAGACTTGATTTCCGCTGTGTCCTTTCTTGGTAGATGCAGGGTAAGTAATGTTAGGAGTTATTAGAATCTAGTAGGGACAAACAATCTAGACTTGATTTCAGCTGTGTCCTTTCTTGGTAGATGCCTAGTTGTTAGTAGGAGGCAGGGAGAGGAGCAAAGTGAGAGTAGCAAAGTGAGCGGGCTAGAACCCCCTAAGCTAAAGTTTGCAGGGTAAGTATCGAAATAGCTGTAAGTGTCTAAATAGCCAAATTATTAGGAGTTATTAGAATCTAAAACTCCTCAGGCTAATGGCTGTAGGGTAAGTATGTAAATAGTCGTAAGTGTCTATATAGCCAAATTGTTAGGAGTCATTAGAATCTAGTAGGGAAAATCTATCTATAGACATGATTTCAGCTGTTTCCTTTCTGGGTCAATACCTACTTTGAGGTAGGGTGCAGGGAGGGGAGCAAAGTGAGAGTAGAAAATGGAGCGGGCAAGAACCACCCAAGCTAAAGATTGCAGCTAAAGTGTCTAAATAGCCAAATTGTAAGGAGTTTTTAGAATCTAGAGTCCCCAGGCTAAAGGTTGCAATGTAAGAGTCTAAATAGCTGTAAGTTTCTAAACATCCAAATTGTTAGGATTTATTAGAATCTAGCACCCCAAAGGCTGAAGATGCAGGGTAAGTGTCTAAATAGCTGTAAGTGTCTGAGTAGCCAAATTGTTAGGAGTTATTAGAATCTAGTAGTCAAAAACAATCGATAGACCTGATTTCAGCTGTGTCCTTTATGGGTAGATACATAGCTTAAAGTAGGCAGCAGAGAGGGAAGCAAACTGAGCGAAGAGAACAGGCTAAAGCCCCCAGACTAAAGATTGTAGGGTAAGTGACTAAATAGCCATACGTGTCTAAATAGCCATGATGTTAAGAGTTATTAGAATCTAGTAGGGAAAAACAATCTATAGACCTGATTACTGCTGTCTCCTTTCTGGGTCGATACTTAGTTTGAGGAAGTGTTGAGGGAGGGGAGCAAAGTGAGAGTTGCAAACGGAACAGGCTAGAACCATCCAGACTAAATATTGCAGGGTATGTGTCTAAATATTTGTAAGTTTCTAATTAGCCAACATTTTAGGAGTTATTAGTTTCTAGGTCCTCCCAGGTTAAAGATTGCAGGGGTAAGTGTCTAAATAGATGAAAGTGTCTAAATAACCAAATTATTAGGAGTTATTAGAATCTAGTAGGGAAAAACTATCTATAGACCTGAAGTCAGCTGTGTCCTTTCTGGGTAGATACCTAGTCAGAAGTAGGGGGCATGGAGGGGAGCAAAGTGAGTGTAGGAACCAGAGTGGGATAGAATCCCCCAGGCTAAAGATTGCACGATAAGTGTCTTAACACCCGTAAGTGCGTAAATAGCCAAACTGTAAAGAGTTATTAGAAACTTGTAGGGAAAAACAATCTATAGACCTGATTTCAGCTGTGTCTTTTATGGGTAGATACATAGCTTGAAGTAGGGGACAGAGAGGGGAGCAACGTGAGTAGAGCCCCCCAGTCTAAAGATTGCAGAGTAAGTGTCTAAATAGCTGTAAGTATCTAAATAGCCAAATTGTTAGAAGTCATTAGTATCTAGTAGGGAAAAACAGTCTGTAGACCTGATTTCAGCTGTCTCCTTTCTGGGTAGATACCAAGTTTGACTTAGGGTTCAAGGAGGGGAGCAAAGTGAGAGTAGAGAATGGAGCAGGCTAGAACCACCCTGGCTAAATATTACAGGGTAAGTGTCTAAATAGCTGTAAGTTTTTAATAAGCCAAAATGTTCAGAGTTATTAGATTCTAGAACCTCCCAGGCTAAAGATTGCAGGGTAAGTGTCTAAATAGCCGTACGTGTCTAAATAGCCATGATGTTAAGAGTTATTAGAATCTAGTAGGGAAAACGAATCTATAGACCTGATTTCAGCTGTGTCCTTTCTGGGTAGATACCTAGTTGGCAGGGAGGGGAGTGAAGTGAGCATAGCAAATGGAGCAGGCTAGAACCCCCCAGGCTAAAGATTGCAGGTTAAGTGTCTCAATAGCGGTAAGTGTCTAAATATCCACATTTTTAGAAGTTATTGGAATCTTGAACCCCCCAATATAAAGATTGCAGGGTATGTGTCGAAATAGTCGTAAGTGTCTAAATAGCCAAATTGTTAGGAGTTATTAGAATCTAGAACCCCCAGGCTAAAGACTGCAGGGTAAGTGTCTAAATAGCCGTAAGTGTCTAAATAGCCAAATTGTAAGGAGTTATTAGAATCTAGTAGGGAAAAACAATCTATAGACCTGATTTCAGCAATGTCTTTCTGACTAGATACCTTGTTTGAAGTAGGGGGCAGTGAGAGGAGCAAAGTGAGCGTTGCGTGCAAAGTGGGCTAGAACCCCCCCCCAGGCTTAAGATTGCAGAGTAAGTGTCTAAATATCCATAATTGCATAAATACCCAAATTGTTAGGAGTTATTAGTATCTAGAACCCTAAGGATAAAGATTGCAGGGTAAGTGTCTAAATAGCCATAAGTGTCTAAATTGCAAAATTGTTACGAGTTATTACAATCTAGAAACCCCGACAGGCTAAAGATTGCAGGGTAAGTGTCTAAATAGCCATAAGTGTCTAAATAGCCAAATTGTTAAGCTATATTAGAATATAGAACCCCCAAGACTAAAGACTGCAGGGTAGGTTTCTAAATAGCCATAAGTGTCTAAATAGCCAAATTGTTAGGAGTTATTAGAATGTAGTAGGGAAAAACAATCTATAGACCTGATTTCAGCTGTGTCCTTTCTGGGTAGATACCTAGTTTGAAGTAGGGGGAAGGGAGGGGGGAATTAAGCATAATGACCTGAGTTGCCTAGAACCCCCTAACCTATATTTGGAGGGTGAGTGTCTAAATAGCTTTAAGTGTCTCAATAGCCAACTTGTTAGGAGTTATTAGCATCTAGAACCCCCCCCCCCAGCCTAAAGATTGCAGGGTAATGTCTAAATAGCCGTACGTGTCTAAATAGCCAAAATGTTAGGAGTTATTAGAATCTAGTAGGGACAAAAATCTATAGACCTGATTTCAGCTGTGTCCTTTCTTGGTAGATGCCTAGTTTGAAGTAGGAGGCAGGAAGAGGAGCAAAGTGAGCGTAGCAAAGAGAGCGGGCTAGAACCCCCCAGGCTAAAGATTGCAGGGTAAGTATCTAAATAGCTGTAAGTGTCTAAATAGCCAAATTATTAGGAGTTATTAGAATCTAAAACTCCTCAGGCTAATGACTGTAGGGTAAGTATGTAAATAGTCGTAAGTGTCTATATAGCCAAATTGTTAGGAGTCATTAGAATCTAGTAGGGAAAAACTATCTATAGACATAATTTGAGGTGCTTCCTTTCTGGGTTAACACCTACTTTGATGTAGGGTGCAGGGAGGGGAGCAAAGTGAGAGTAGCAAACGGAGCGGGCAAGAACCACCCAAGCTAAAGATTGCAGGGAAAGTGTCTAAATAGCCAAATTGTAAGGAGTTTTTAGAATCTAGAACCCCCAGGCTAAAGATTGTAGTGTAAGAGTCTAAATAGCTGTAAGTTTCTAAACATCCAAATTGTCAGGATTTATTAGAATCTAGAACCCCGCAGGCTAAAGATGCAGGGTAAGTGTCTAAATAGCTGTAAGTGTCTGAGTAGCCAAATTGTTAGGAGTTATTAGAATCTAGTAGTCAAAAACAATCGATAGACCTGATTTCAGCTGTGTCCTTTATGAGTAGATACATAGCTTAAAGTAGGCAGCAGAGAGGGAAGCAAACTGAGTGTACCGAAGAGAGCAGGCTAAATCCCCCCAGGCTAAAGATTGCAGGGTAAGTGACTAAATAGCCATAAGTGTCGTAATAGCCAAAATGTTAGGAGTCTTTAGAATCTAGTAGGGAAAAACAATCTATAGACCTGATTACTGCTGTCTCCTTTCTGGGTCAATACCTAGTTTGAGGAAGGATGCAGGGAGGGGAGCAAAGTGAGAGTCGCAAACAGAATGGGCTGGAAACATCCAGGCTAAATATTGCAGGGTACGTGTGTAAATATTTGTAAGTTTCTAATTAGCCAAAATTTTTGAAGTTATTAGTTTCTAGATCCTCCCAGGTTAAAGATTGCAGGGTAAGTGTCTAAATAGATGAAAGTGTCTAAATAGCCAAATTATTAGGAGTTATTAGAATCTAGTAGGGAAAAACTATCTATAGACCTGAAGTCAGCTGTGTCCTTTCTGGGTAGATACCTAGTTTGAAGTAGGGGGCATGGAGGGGAGCAAAGTGAGCGTAGGAACCGGAGCGGGATAGAATCCCCCAGGCTAAAGACTGCATGGTAAGTGTCTTAATACCTGTAAGTTTGTAAATAGCCAAATTGTAAAGAGTTATTAGAAACTTGTAGGGAAAAACAATCTATAGACCTGATTTCAGCTGTGTCTTTTATGGGTAGATACATAGCTTGAAGTAGGGGGCAGAGAGGGGAGCAAAGTGAGTAGAGCCCCCCAGGCTAAAGATTGCAGAGTAAGTGTCTAAATAGCTGTAAGTATCTAACTAGCCAAATTGTTAGGAGTCATTAGTATCTTGTAGGGAAAAACAGTCTGTAGACCTGATTTCAGCTGTCTCCTTTCTGGGTAGATACAAGTTTGAGTTAGGGTTCAAGGAGGGGAGCAAAGTGAGAGTAGAGAATTGAGCAGGCTAGAACCACCCTGGCTAAATATTACAGGGTAAGTGTCTAAATAGCTGTAAGTTTGTAATAAGCCAAAATGTTCAGAGTTATTAGATTCAAGGGAAAAAAACCTTCCCAGGGCCCCAAATTTTGGGGAGGGGAAAACAAATAAGGGGGCCCCCAAAAATTAGGGGCCAAATTAAGGAAAAAATTA